>NW_015505894.1:210437-402440 GCF_001515645.1 Sinocyclocheilus grahami
TCCACTTTCCTGTCTACTCACTGTCCCATAGAGCAAAGACTAAAGACAATAAATAAAGTTTCTCAGTAGCTGTGAAGACAAAGCATGTTACTCGATGAAGATCAAGCTTTTACATCACAGTCAACATAGGCGGCGATATGTGACAAAGTGCTAACATCTGTGAGATGGTCTGCGCCAAGCCGAACATACTGCACATGCAATAAACCCCTTCATAATACACTTCCTAATGAGAGCCATATTGAGTTCCTGCTTTTTTGAACGATTTTCCCCTTTCTCGCAGGCTTTTGCAGATGTGAAGGGAAATTCGTAATTTAGCAGCATGCCTCTCCACGTCAGCAACGCTCAATCAGCGAGAACACAAGCCCCTCGAACAAAAACAGTAGCCGTTGACAAGAAAAACACAGCCTTTTCGAGAGGCCCTCCTGTTTCACAGTAGCCGTGTTCCTGAAAGGAAAATAAAGCCTGGTGATCCAGGGAGCCTCCTCTACATCTAACCACACAAACCTCTGCTAGGTTATAAAACCGCTGAATAATGGATTCATTGTTGAGTGCGAGGACATCTCACAAGGAGAATCAGTTGATAGCCGAGTTTAAAGGGCTACTTGAAGACTCAAGAACAACAAAGTTCTCCAAAAAAACATCCAATCATCATGAAAGTCCTATCTTAAGCTTGATGCTTTCTAAAATCATTTGTAATGGGAAATGTAGATTAAATGGTTGTGGTAGTCATCCAATTTTAAAATGCTATTCAAGTAGATAAAAACAGACTAGTGTTCTACAGATATTTTTTAAGAACATTTTCTTGGACGAATTCTTTATAAAATTACTTTCACTGCTGTGTTCCAGCTATACATTCCAAGCATCTGGTGGTCCACAACATTTCAGGTTTTCTTCAATAAATCAGTCTACTGTAAAAGCCAAAACTTGTCCGTTTCCAGTTGGTTTGAAACTTTTCATAGTCATACTCAATGCGTACAATGCTGAGCAGATCTGCAACAGGCTCTGTATTTTGCCACAAGGTGTGTAATGCATAGTTTAAATGAATAAGCCAATTTGCAAAATGCTTTAGTAAGAAATCATCTGGCAAAGACATAAATGTATCATACAATGTGTAGTTCTGTTCCAAAACCTACTGCACTGCCTCACTGTCGACAGCCCGTATAGTCATAGTCATCCTTCTAAAGGTGCAGTTGTAATTACTGTTGCTTGCAAGTCATTGACATTTTGCAACATTTTTTTCTTTCTAAAACTTGCCTCATTGACCACTAGAAAGTTGCTTGGTTTGAAAGTGACTTCTGTGCAAGCTGTGCTTCCTACGGTGAGCGTGATTTGACCAAGTACAACATGTTCCTGGATCAACATCCTTGTTGATCCAGGAACATCATTCCAAACAACCAATCAGAATTGAGTGATAACTTTTCAGGAAATATCAGTTTTAGGCTTACAATCAGGATTAGGTGCTTCTACAACCTTGTTAATCAGCTATTATTTCCCTAGCATAAATTATGGGTAAAGTTAGGTTAAGTCTGTATTTTTGGACAGTAATGTTGATCCAGGAACATGTCTTACTTGGTAAAATCACAGCGACCACTTCCTACACCAATATAACACTGACTATGGACAATGATTTTTTACCCACAAAATTTTGCTAATATGACTGCACCTTTATCTTCATGGAACCTCATAAGCAAGCAGCACTTCATAGAAACTCCTTCTTTGGCATTCCTGCGGTGCGAACACGCCAAAAAGCGGATACTTCAGCCAATAGTTCTAGGAACTATGAAAAGATTCTTCCGGTGCAAAAGCCCCTTAAGTAAGCAAGTTGTTCAGTGAAAAGAAATGCTTATTCAAATACAAATTTTCCCTTAAATATGATCCCTTGTAAACTAGTTGTTAGATGCTCCATAACAGGCGCCCATGTCTGTTCAAACATGGTACTATATCCCCTAACCACTGCAGTTAGTCTCTCCAAAATTCTGAAGATCTCAACCTCAATTTTTTTTAGTTGGTTAAATGTCATTAAGGTGTGATGCTAAGCATAAAAATATAATACTGTACATTACAAAAATATATATATTTTATTTATACTGAACTGTTTATTAGTACTGGTAACACTTCAGTATAGGGACCAATTCTCACTATTGACTAGTTGCTTATTAGCATGCGTATTATTAACATTGGCTGCTTATTAGTACTTACAAAGCACATATTCTGCATGACCATATTCTAAATCCCTAATCCTAACCATAACTATGAGGCTAAAGTCGTAGTTAGCGGTTTGTTAATATCAATAATTTGATCTTAAAATAAAGTGTGGCCACTTTTCTGTACTGAAAGGCATAAGTAGCTACATTTATAATCAACATTTCTTCTCTGGCATATTGGATTTTCTTTTCCAACTAAGCTTGTCATAGTTTATTCTTAGACTTAAAATCTGGCTAAAAGAAGGCACAGCATAAACAAGTTGCCTACTTTATCTATGATACCTTAATGCCTAAATATTTTTGAAAGATTCTGACACAGACCATTTGTGCAATGCTAAGCTACAATAAAAACCTACGTACAGACTGCTGTGGAATACAAATTCACTGACAACCTTCAGCGGGCAATCATCTCAATAGATATAAATATTACTACTCTCAAGCACAGTGACAAGTTTCCATGAGCTTTACGAGCTGCCCATCCTGAAAGAATGCAATGGATAAACCTCTGATAGCCTCATAATTCACTCCTTTCTGCCACACAAGCATGCTAGTTTTCATGCCATGCTTCTAATCTTAAAAATGACAAATGACTCCCTTCCTGTAAGGAATTTCTTTGTTGGAGCTTCTGGTGTCTATAGTAAATTTAGGCACTACCAGATGGGGGTAAAAAGTAGAAAATGAGCTGTTGCTCTAACATATGAAAGGATTGCCATTAATTATCCAAATGTTACTGTTTGACAGGCTTCTGCACACTCGAGGAACCATTGATTTTATGAAATGCACTCTATAGAAGATAAATACAGTCTTTAAAGGCTCTTAAGAGAGTGTTAATTTTGCGATCTGCATACTGGTGAGACTCTTCCTTGAAAATACAAGAAACGCAGCTCTCTGTTTGAATTTAAATTGCATCATTAGTGGCTTCAGTAATTTATGTATACTGAAATGTGCTCACAGGAGAAAACATAATGGAGATTTTAGCGTAAACATTTTGCAGTCATGAACCATAACACGGGTGGCAAGCAACATCCACCCACTGCACACGGAGCACTGGACCCTTTCACATTTCATATGTTTGTAAATTCAGACCACTTGTTGCCACCTGTCCAATTAGAATGAAGCAGAGGAAAAGGGGAAATGACCTAGACAACCTCAGGGCCCCTTTTTACAGACATGTACCAATCCAGCATCCTGCTGAAGCGTCATTAGATACTCTCGTCTCCTGGGAGAAACTGCACTGCTCTCAACTTTGGGCCATTTTCTGACCTTGAGAGCTGGGGTGTGTACCTTACAGGGGCCCACTTTTGACCTATGACCTTCTGCTTTTATTGGCCATGTTGAGTTAACGAAGTGTTGAGGTGACACTATGAGTTTTAAAGCAGGAGATGAAACCAGGAGAAGCATAGTCCTACTCATTTTGTCTTGGAAATTCACCAATGTACATAGTACTACAAACAGAATTGCAAACTAAAGTATTCATCATCCTACTCCTAAAAACTAGTTTTATACAACTATTTGCCCTTCAGCCGGTTCTATCTCACTCAGTATAACGAGGCTTTCACGCCACGTAGTTCTAGGAACTAGCCAGCAGGATCGTTCCTCTATAGGCTTCTGCATTTCTCCTTTGGAACGTTTTCAGTGTACACTTATGTCACTGGTAGTTCCTATAGAACAATTTTAGACCCTACTCTGAAGTAGGAGCTAATTTAGTTCTCCCAAATGAAGTTCCTAAAACCGTTCCTAGTTCCTGCGGTGCGAACACGCCAAAAAGCGGATACTTCAGCCAATAGTTCTAGGAACTATGAAAAGATTCTTCTGGTGCAAAAGCCCCTTAAGTAAGCAAGTTGTTCAGTGAAAAGAAATGCTTATTCAAATACAAATTTTCTCTTAAATATGATCCCTTGTAAACTAGTTGTTAGATGCTCCATAACAGGCGCCCACGTCTGTTCAAACATGGTACTATATCCCCTAACCACTGCAGTTAGTCTCTCCAAAATTCTGAAGATCTCAACCTCAATTTTTTTAGTTGGTTAAATGTCATTAAGGTGTTATCTAGGAAAAAACACTGGTCACTCTTATCCCCTTTTCCATGCCATCTATGAAACAAAGAATTTTGAATGCCGGGGAGAAAATCTGCAAATCAATGGTGACCTGACAAAAAGCCCCTTCTCCCTGCAAATTTCATGATGTCCTGCCATACGTTAAGCATGTTGAATATGATAGGGCACTTGAGTCTGGAAATTTGTGAATACACAAATTACTGTATTACGTTTAGCAGACTCCTGACATTGGAGTAAGCCAGCCTTTGTTGAATAAAACCTGTCTGTTCCAGGTTTAGTACCTGAGGGAGGAATGATTCAAGTCTTCTTGCTAAAAGCTTGGACAGCAGCTTACAATTAACATTTAAAAGACTCAAAGGCCTGTAAGAGCCACAATCATCAGATGTTTTTTTATTTTTTATTTCTTTTCTGAATCAACAGTAGACAGTCTTTTTAAAATGAATCAGTATATATATCTCTGATATTCTAGAATACATTTGCTTTTTTTTTTGTAAAACTCTGCCTTTCCAGTTACCACCTTTCAAAAACATTTCTTCTGGTCTGCCTGCTGTTCCTCAGATAGGCTAGGATATTTGATTTGGTTAAAAAAAAGAATGATATCAATTATCTGAGACACTAGTCTCTGATGAGTACAACTTCTGATAAAACTCATAATAGTGTTAATTTGTTTAGAATCATGAGATAAATTGCCCTTGCCATTTTTAAATGTAAATGCCATGGCCTGACTTATTGCTGTATCCATATCTGCCTTGCAAAGGTCAATGGGGTCTTCACCTTCCTAGTTAGGATTTGATTTAAGGCTGAGCAGGCTGCATTTAATTCTTTCCGCAAAACATGTGAGGGAGTGTTTATAAAATTATTCTCTAAATCCTTACCAAGGTGTTCTAACTCCAGTTGTTTTTCCAGAAGAATATTTTTACATGCTGCAGAATAAAATATTATCAACCCCCTAACATAAGCCTTCACTGTTTCCCAAAGGAGAGATGGATCTGTATCAGGCTGCTTAATGGTTTCCATAAAAACACCCATTCTTTTCCAAGAAACTCCAAGAATTTAGAGTTACTAAGCAGTGAAGATTGTAATCACCAATAATGGGATGCAGGGTTAAAATATTCTATTCTATTCTGTTGGACATCCATTGCAGGTGCAAATAATATGTAAAGTCTCTAACTTTAGGGTTTATGATTGTCCATGCATAAGCAGGCCCAAATCTTCACAACACTTATTTAATTTAGCATCCTCAAAGTTGCTATATTTTTTAGATGGTCTAAGCTGGGGTCGAATGCATAGTTAAAATCTCCTTCAATAATTATGTGATTAGCAGAAAATGATACTGTATATTGGCAATTAATTCAGAAAAATTGAGGTTGAAATGTATTTGGGGCATACACACTTCTGATAAGGACCCTTTCTCCAAAAAACTGGCCTAGAATAAGAATGTAACATCCTCCTGTATCTTTAATCATATCCTCAAACCTGAAAGTTAACTTCTTATAAATTAAGATACTTTGAAAGAGGAACTGAAAACCTGATCCAACTACCCTAATCTGAGCTTCAAGTGGGTTTTCTGTAAAATAGCAATCTGAGCCTGTTTCCTTTTAAGGCAAGAGATTCTTTTCTTGTCTCTTGATTACATTGCTGACCCCTTCGAGATTTAATGAGACAATCTTAAAGGGTTAGTTCACCCAAAAATGAAAATTAGCCTGTTATTTACTCACCCTCAAGCCATCCTATATGACTTTCTTCTTTCAGATGAATCCAATCGGAGTTATATAAAATTGTCCTGGCACTTCTAAGCTCTATCATTGCAGTAGGCAGGTGTTTCTGTTCAACAGTCCAAAACACATTAAATAAAGTGTGCGCATCCATAATAAAACGTGCCTCACACGGCTCCGGGGGGTGAATGAAGGCCTCCTGTAACGAATCCATGCGTTTTTGTAAGAAAAATATCCATATTTCAAATGTAATAAACACTTTTCTCTCACTTTATCTAACTGTGGTACGCTGAAGCCGTTCCGGCGGATGACGTAGGACGTCGGCATCAGTCATGAATTAGAAGCACAAACCGAGGATTTGTAAAGAAAAATGTCGGAGGATTTCGATATAAGCCAAGAGGAGACTGGTTTTCCTTTGCTAAAGTAAGGAAACTTTGCTTCTTTTGCTCCTGTAAAAAAACTCGTGATAGGATATCTCAGAGGCGCAACACATACGTCCTACATCATGTGACAGTCAGCAGAAGTGAGAGAAAAGTGTTTATTACGTTTGAAATATGGATATTTTTCTTACAAAAACACATGGAATCGCTACAGCGCTTTAATGTGTTTTGGACTGTTAAAGGAGGCATAATCTCATGTTAATCTTGAGTACCTATAGGGTAGTACTGCATCCTTCATATCTCCAAAAAGTATTTAGTTTTATCATGTTTATAAAAGAAAGATACAGCTTTACGATTCTCTCCGGAAAAAGCCAAGCTCCTGGAGGCGCACCATGGGTGATGCTAAAGAGTGACGAGCACTTGCTCGCCGAATGCCAACAAAACAGACATTTGATGCCGTTTCACTTACCGACTGCAGTTCTGAATCATGACCGGGATCTTTTATAGCTGGGCCCAGAAAAAAAAACTGTATCCACTGTTTACATAACGCTGGGTTCTTTAGGAAGCTGAACAACATTATCTTTCCCTTACAACCAAAAACACACTTCTTTGGATTGGAGACATTCTTCCCAAGCAAGTCCCGTGCAGCGCTGCCGCCGGATGAAGCGCGTTGATGGGCGCGATCTCGCTCTTCCGGGAGAAATGCCCATATAAGGAGTTCCACCCTCGTCTACGTCATGAAGAGCCACGATCGAAAAAAACTCCCCGAAACTTGTACGAACCCGGAAGAACGGTTTTTAGCACAGAAATACTCCGTCATACGTCCAAATAGTTTTTTGAAACTTTGTCCATGCTTAGCATGAGAATCCAACTCTTTAACAGTGTAAACAACTCTGAATGCATGAAACAACATTGTTCTCCCCCTTTAAAGAGAAACAATAATAATGCTTGGAATAGCCAGGACAATTTTTAATATAACTCCGATTGGATTCGTCTGAAAGAACAAAGTCATATACACCTAGGATGGCTCGAGGGTGAGTAAAACAAATTTTTAATTTTTGGGTGAACTAACCCTTTAATATCATTTATAACCTACCACCCAGAAATTATATGAGTAGATTGAGGAGAAACATCCGAAATTTGGCTTCAGAGGGGACAAGATAGCAAAATAAAATTTCACCAATTTATAAATAAAAAGAACCACAAGGCTTAGAACCCAGATGCGCATACATGCACATGTATGTGTCGTGATGCTGTTGTGAGCATGCGAAGAAGTCGGACACAGAAGAGAAGAAATTGTTTGGACATGGACTATTTTAACAGTGTCCTTACTACCTGGGCCTTGAACATGGTAGTTCTGTTGCTGTCTATGGAGAGTCAGAAAGCTCTCGGATTTCATCAAAAATATCTCAATTCGTGTTTCGAAGTTGAAAGATGTCTTACAGGTTTGGAACAATATGAGGGTGAGTAATTAATGACAGAATTTTTGAGTGAACTATCCCTTTAAATTTAAACTAATTACTTAAAACAATCAAAATATTTTTAACTGTTGTTAATAACAATTGACTGTTTAAAATTGTATCTAAATTATACATTTTAAAACAGGAGCTAATAGGACTGTTATACTATGACAAAAATCTTTATTGTTGATTATTGCTCAATATTGTAATAATGATTATTAATGTTGATCAATAGAATACATATAAAACTTGTCTGCGTTTTGGGGAAATGGCTTGTCATATATTCTGGCTCTGGCTTCAGAGACAAACATGTCTCTGATCCATAATGCTATTCTAGTCTAGCACAAGTTATTCATTATTACAACTAATTATAACTCCTGTCATAATCACTACAAAATAAATTTTTTATTTACATTGTATCTGCACTGTGTTGTTTATAATTAGGGAATTCAGGAGGACAATAAATTTAATCAGTGACTGTGCAGACTCAACAATTCCAGAGTTTTCTGACTGGCGCGTTTTCAGCACTGACTAATCTAACGGTGTGAGCACACCAAAAGCAAATTTAATTATTTGCGTGGGCAGATTACAAAGTCAAGTCAAAGACACGAATAGATGTGAATTTGTGCCGGGCAACGTGAATGACTCGAATTGGCGAACGCGATTGCTGCAAACACACTCAACTTCCACACAAGTTGAAAAATTTCAACTTGAGTGGGAAATTTGCATGATGCATTGTCACGCAAGCCAATCAGAGAAGAGAATATTGACATGTCCGTGTCCGGTTTGACACATCCAGTTGTATGGAGGACAGCATTATTGCAGCCATCTGTGGGCACCCCAAGATTTATGACACACTTTTTATTCATACAGAGCAGACAAAAAAGGAGACCACAGAGAAAAGTAAGCGAGGAAGTTGGACTACCTGTTAAGCAATGATTACTTGATTCTAGCTATGAGTTTTAAAGAAATGTTGTTGTTGATGTACGTGAAGACACTGCTCATCATGTGAGTGACGCGAAAAACATCCCGTGACAATATAGAGCGAGTAGCGCGACGCGAATAATCACTTAGTTTTTGGTATGCACACACCATAAGGGTCTCTGACTGGCCATTGCATTCCTAAGCGTGTGATTGGTTATAAGGCTCAACGCTGCAAAAAAAACAAACTATGTATAAAAAGCAATCTGAAGCAGTGTGAGCAAATCAAAATGTAATTCCGTGAATAGACACTTTGCATTAATTTTCACATTTAATTTTAATCACAACAGCCATAATCGATTGTTTAACTGTGCAGGGGCAATTTTTTCCCCTTTATTCTGAATTTGTGAGAAAGTTTTGTTCATTTTGGTGTAATTTTTTCAACAAGAGTCGGTCTTCAAAAAGCCTTTATGCAAAAGGTACATCTTGAAAAAGGGGGCGGGGGGCTGTCTTATATTCAGAACAATACGGTAACTTTTTGTCTAGATAAAAGTCAAAAAATGTTGACAGATGCGGCAGCTAGGCCTCTGTGCACCCTCGCAAATACACATTATTGCATTTCATTTTTAGATGTTAAAGAAAGAAGGATGTGAAACTTACAAACCACATTCATGCACTTTATACATCCAGACTGAGAGTAAAACTGGTCCTCTTCCTTAAGCTATTGCTAGGCAAATCTTCATATTCACATCAGCAACTGGCAGATGACCATGGAATACCAGAACATTTCTAACAGCTCTCTGTTTGCCCGTACCTCAGTGGAGGAGCTTGTATCCAGCACTGTTCTGGGATTGTGCTGTGCTCTGGGTGTACCAGGTAATATAGCGGTGCTGGTTATGCTCACCCAACATTTAAAGGAGGGCAGTTTTACCCCAAAACTGATGCTGAGTCTGGCTGTCTCGGATCTACTGAGTCTGATTTCTCTGCCTGTGTGGATCTATGCCCTCCTGAACGGCTGGGTTTTTGGCCATGGTCTGTGTAAGCTATTTTCCTATGTAGTCTACTGGAGCCTCTACAGTAGTGTGCTTTCTGTCACCTTGTTGAGTGTGCAAAGGTACCTGCAGGTGCTGTATCCACAGCGATGGGCGAAGCTTGGACAGAAGGGCCAAAAGGGGCTGATTTTTGGGATATGGACATCAAGTGGAGCTCTGGGTTCTTATGCTCTTTATTTCCGAAATGTGAAGAAGAAGAAGGACAGGCTTTTACACTGTTATCAGGATTACACAAATAAACAAGAACAATTAGCTGTCTTACTTGTAGAGACTCTAGTGATGTTTGTTGTGCCTCTCTTCAGCCTGTTGTTCTTCTACCTTAGACTTCATCAACGGATAAGTCAGTCAGCTTCCTTCAAAAGCCACAGGCTGACAAAACTGTCTGTCAGAATCGTAGTGGCCTTCTTCATATTCAGCACCCCCTGTATGATCAACAACTTGGTCTTAATGGCAGTGTCATGGGAATCAGATGTCAGCAACAATGTAACCGGGGCTCTTTTCTTCATCAACAGTTGCGTGAACCCCTTTCTTTACGCCTTCTCGGCTCGAACGCTGCAATGCAGAAGAAAACAGCATTCAGATGAGCCACAACAACATCAGGATGAAACTGAGTAAACACACTCTGACTAAAAATTTGCACTTCTAGTAGTGTTTTATGTTTCAGTTTTTTTTAAGTGTGTTCTTGTGTTATTTTTAATCTTATTGTATCTAAAGGGAAGTGCATACAAAGCGTTTCATCACTCATTTCCTCAACTTGTGTCTCCTCAATTTGAATACTTTATTCCTTCACTTTAAAAGTACATTGAGCTCTACTTTTTACAGGCTTTTCTTACAGTGTAACTTGTGTACTAATATAGCTTATACTTTGAACTTAACATTGTGTATAAATATTGGCTGTTATAACAAATTGTTCAAGATTTTCCTAATTTCTAAGTGTTGTGGCATTTGTGGAAAAAAGTTTAGAAAATGTATTTTCTTGCAAGAAAAAGGTCAACATTCATATAGTCATTCAGGGTTTGCTGCAGATTACGACAAAAAGGAAAACACCCCAACAAATCAATGCATATTCAGCATATGTGTCCATTTAAGGTTATTCAACAATGTCCCCTAGATGTGTTTCTAAATATTTAATGCAAATTATTTTCTAAGAGGCTAGGACATCTAAGAAGCTAAAATAACATTTTCAGTCTCACGCTGATTTCCTGTTATCTCTCAGCTCATGAAAACTAAAGCATACTGATGAGGCATCTAGATAAGAAAATAACACTCTTTGGTAGAGTAAATCAAATAAAGCTAATAATGATGATAATAATAATTCAGATAAAAATAAAATTTCCTCCACAGTAAGTCACTTTCTAAAAAAAAAAATCTGTTAAATGTATAAAAAAAAGTTTAAATACTTTTTTTCTGTAGCAACAAAAAACAAACAAAAAAACAAAACAAACATACATTCAGACAAAAGTCAACTATAGTAATCAAGGTATATTTTAACTAGAAATGACATTCTGCATTTTTATTTTTGTAAGGTTGGGGTCAGTTGTCTTATTTATTGGGGAAAGTTGTTGCATTCGTTTTAAATATATAATATATACATTCCATTATTTACAATAGACTATGTGCTGGTCATAAAAAACAGTTTGATAATTCTTTATCTTTTACATTGCGGTTTAAATTCTGCTGAAAAACACAATGGTTTCCTGTGTGACAACATGCACCACTACCGAGTAACCTCTGAGTCAGTGGCAGATACAGAAAATAGTGGTGGTTAGCTTTATTCACATTATCTGGGTTAATTTGAGAGGGGAGCGGGGGTGTAATTATGCCTTGTTGAAAATAAAATTTCATATATTCTATTTTTCCATATTCTTTGCTAATGACATGATAATGAAATGTGAGAACATATGGCATGGTGGCTCCTTCCATATTTCATACTCCTCTGCCATTTTGGAGTTTATGCACAATACGCAGACATATGCCATCATTCCATAATATAAGGCCAAGCTACCACTACATACAGGAAATAAGTATAAAAGACCTGAGTTGTTGTTAAAATCTTCTTAAACTCTTATTGTCAAGTCAAGTCTGAAGTGACTATTGCAACTTGAGACACTAATTCAAGTACCCATCTCTGCTTAAGATCGTAGAAACACATAAGAACTTTCAGAACACTCAAATACACGTTCCTCTATGTGGCATGAGGGGAAAACTTCCAGTAATTCCAGACTCCATACTAATTATTCATATTTGTGAAAACCGTGAATAACATAGTGGTGCAAGAGACACACTTTTTTTTCTTTTGAAAAGCTAATTATATGTTTTATTTCCATAGATTAATGACGCTTATTGGGGGCCAATGGCCATATCAAAATCCACACTGGTCATTACAAGCAGGGTGATGAAGGAGGCTTCATTTTTAAGCCTTACCAAATATTTTGAAGAACTACGAGGTAGAGCCGCAGACTGGAAGCAGCCTTGGAAGTGAAGTCAGCCAAGAAGAATGCATGAGATCTGGAGGTCCACCACATGAAAAGATCTCCCAGGGTTTACTGGAGAACTTTTCCCTGAAGACAGCCTCCTACAGTTTTAAGATGCTGACACAAAACTTGCCAACAAACTATAACATCTCTTATTTCACACAGATGAATGGACTACAGACAATCTTTTTGTCACTAAAGAATAATAAAATAAATTGATAAAACAGTCACATAATCTCACACAAACATATTCTTCATATTTTAGGCTGCTATTTGTATCTGACAAAGTTCCATATGTAGGTGAATTACAGGAAAGGGCATGATTACAGAACACACATTTTCCATCAAACATACAAATGCTGCCGTCAGACATTTTAAAGCAGCCATCAAAGGCATGGAAACCTCCATGTGGGAAAAGGCTTAGCAAACCCAGTCACTCTCAGCATGACTCCTTCAGCACAGAGCCATGTTCTCTCAGCAGGCAGATCTATTCTCTTCCGGGAGAAATGCCCATATAAGGAGTTCCACCCTCGTCTACGTCATGAAGAGCCACGATCGAAAAAAACTCCCCGAAACTTGTACGAACCCGGAAGAACGGTTTTTAGCACAGAAATACTCCGTCATACGTCCAAATAGTTTTTTGAAACTTTGTCCATGCTTAGCATGAGAATCCAACTCTTTAACAGTGTAAACAACTCTGAATGCATGAAACAACATTGTTCTCCCCCTTTAAAGAGAAACAATAATAATGCTTGGAATAGCCAGGACAATTTTTAATATAACTCCGATTGGATTCGTCTGAAAGAACAAAGTCATATACACCTAGGATGGCTCGAGGGTGAGTAAAACAAATTTTTAATTTTTGGGTGAACTAACCCTTTAATATCATTTATAACCTACCACCCAGAAATTATATGAGTAGATTGAGGAGAGACATCCGAAATTTGGCTTCAGAGGGGACAAGATAGCAAAATAAAATTTCACCAATTTATAAATAAAAAGAACCACAAGGCTTAGAACCCAGATGCGCATACATGCACATGTATGTGTCGTGATGCTGTTGTGAGCATGCGAAGAAGTCGGACACAGAAGAGAAGAAATTGTTTGGACATGGACTATTTTAACAGTGTCCTTACTACCTGGGCCTTGAACATGGTAGTTCTGTTGCTGTCTATGGAGAGTCAGAAAGCTCTCGGATTTCATCAAAAATATCTCAATTCGTGTTTCGAAGTTGAAAGATGTCTTACAGGTTTGGAACAATATGAGGGTGAGTAATTAATGACAGAATTTTTGAGTGAACTATCCCTTTAAATTTAAACTAATTACTTAAAACAATCAAAATATTTTTAACTGTTGTTAATAACAATTGACTGTTTAAAATTGTATCTAAATTATACATTTTAAAACAGGAGCTAATAGGACTGTTATACTATGACAAAAATCTTTATTGTTGATTATTGCTCAATATTGTAATAATGATTATTAATGTTGATCAATAGAATACATATAAAACTTGTCTGCGTTTTGGGGAAATGGCTTGTCATATATTCTGGCTCTGGCTTCAGAGACAAACATGTCTCTGATCCATAATGCTATTCTAGTCTAGCACAAGTTATTCATTATTACAACTAATTATAACTCCTGTCATAATCACTACAAAATAAATTTTTTATTTACATTGTATCTGCACTGTGTTGTTTATAATTAGGGAATTCAGGAGGACAATAAATTTAATCAGTGACTGTGCAGACTCAACAATTCCAGAGTTTTCTGACTGGCGCGTTTTCAGCACTGACTAATCTAACGGTGTGAGCACACCAAAAGCAAATTTAATTATTTGCGTGGGCAGATTACAAAGTCAAGTCAAAGACACGAATAGATGTGAATTTGTGCCGGGCAACGTGAATGACTCGAATTGGCGAACGCGATTGCTGCAAACACACTCAACTTCCACACAAGTTGAAAAATTTCAACTTGAGTGGGAAATTTGCATGATGCATTGTCACGCAAGCCAATCAGAGAAGAGAATATTGACATGTCCGTGTCCGGTTTGACACATCCAGTTGTATGGAGGACAGCATTATTGCAGCCATCTGTGGGCACCCCAAGATTTATGACACACTTTTTATTCATACAGAGCAGACAAAAAAGGAGACCACAGAGAAAAGTAAGCGAGGAAGTTGGACTACCTGTTAAGCAATGATTACTTGATTCTAGCTATGAGTTTTAAAGAAATGTTGTTGTTGATGTACGTGAAGACACTGCTCATCATGTGAGTGACGCGAAAAACATCCCGTGACAATATAGAGCGAGTAGCGCGACGCGAATAATCACTTAGTTTTTGGTATGCACACACCATAAGGGTCTCTGACTGGCCATTGCATTCCTAAGCGTGTGATTGGTTATAAGGCTCAACGCTGCAAAAAAAACAAACTATGTATAAAAAGCAATCTGAAGCAGTGTGAGCAAATCAAAATGTAATTCCGTGAATAGACACTTTGCATTAATTTTCACATTTAATTTTAATCACAACAGCCATAATCGATTGTTTAACTGTGCAGGGGCAATTTTTTCCCCTTTATTCTGAATTTGTGAGAAAGTTTTGTTCATTTTGGTGTAATTTTTTCAACAAGAGTCGGTCTTCAAAAAGCCTTTATGCAAAAGGTACATCTTGAAAAAGGGGGCGGGGGGCTGTCTTATATTCAGAACAATACGGTAACTTTTTGTCTAGATAAAAGTCAAAAAATGTTGACAGATGCGGCAGCTAGGCCTCTGTGCACCCTCGCAAATACACATTATTGCATTTCATTTTTAGATGTTAAAGAAAGAAGGATGTGAAACTTACAAACCACATTCATGCACTTTATACATCCAGACTGAGAGTAAAACTGGTCCTCTTCCTTAAGCTATTGCTAGGCAAATCTTCATATTCACATCAGCAACTGGCAGATGACCATGGAATACCAGAACATTTCTAACAGCTCTCTGTTTGCCCGTACCTCAGTGGAGGAGCTTGTATCCAGCACTGTTCTGGGATTGTGCTGTGCTCTGGGTGTACCAGGTAATATAGCGGTGCTGGTTATGCTCACCCAACATTTAAAGGAGGGCAGTTTTACCCCAAAACTGATGCTGAGTCTGGCTGTCTCGGATCTACTGAGTCTGATTTCTCTGCCTGTGTGGATCTATGCCCTCCTGAACGGCTGGGTTTTTGGCCATGGTCTGTGTAAGCTATTTTCCTATGTAGTCTACTGGAGCCTCTACAGTAGTGTGCTTTCTGTCACCTTGTTGAGTGTGCAAAGGTACCTGCAGGTGCTGTATCCACAGCGATGGGCGAAGCTTGGACAGAAGGGCCAAAAGGGGCTGATTTTTGGGATATGGACATCAAGTGGAGCTCTGGGTTCTTATGCTCTTTATTTCCGAAACGTGAAGCAGGAGGAGGACAGGCTTCTAGAGTGTCATCAGGATTATAGAAATAATCAAGAAAAACTAGTTGTCTTACTTGTAGAGACTCTAGTGATGTTTGTTGTGCCTCTCTTCAGCCTGTTGTTCTTCTACCTTAGACTTCATCAACGGATAAGTCAGTCAGCTTTCTTCAAAAGCCACAGGCTGACAAAACTGTCTGTCAGAATCGTAGTGGCCTTCTTCATATTCAGCACCCCCTGTATGATCAACAACTTGGTCTTAATGGCAGTGTCATGGGAATCAGATGTCAGCAACAATGTAACCGGGGCTCTTTTCTTCATCAACAGTTGCGTGAACCCCTTTCTTTACGCCTTCTCGGCTCGAACGCTGCAATGCAGAAGAAAACAGCATTCAGATGAGCCACAACAACATCAGGATGAAACTGAGTAAACACACTCTGACTAAAAATTTGCACTTCTAGTAGTGTTTTATGTTTCAGTTTTTTTTAAGTGTGTTCTTGTGTTATTTTTAATCTTATTGTATCTAAAGGGAAGTGCATACAAAGCGTTTCATCACTCATTTCCTCAACTTGTGTCTCCTCAATTTGAATACTTTATTCCTTCACTTTAAAAGTACATTGAGCTCTACTTTTTACAGGCTTTTCTTACAGTGTAACTTGTGTACTAATATAGCTTATACTTTGAACTTAACATTGTGTATAAATATTGGCTGTTATAACAAATTGTTCAAGATTTTCCTAATTTCTAAGTGTTGTGGCATTTGTGGAAAAAAGTTTAGAAAATGTATTTTCTTGCAAGAAAAAGGTCAACATTCATATAGTCATTCAGGGTTTGCTGCAGATTACGACAAAAAGGAAAACACCCCAACAAATCAATGCATATTCAGCATATGTGTCCATTTAAGGTTATTCAACAATGTCCCCTAGATGTGTTTCTAAATATTTAATGCAAATTATTTTCTAAGAGGCTAGGACATCTAAGAAGCTAAAATAACATTTTCAGTCTCACGCTGATTTCCTGTTATCTCTCAGCTCATGAAAACTAAAGCATACTGATGAGGCATCTAGATAAGAAAATAACACTCTTTGGTAGAGTAAATCAAATAAAGCTAATAATGATGATAATAATAATTCAGATAAAAATAAAATTTCCTCCACAGTAAGTCACTTTCTAAAAAAAAAAATCTGTTAAATGTATAAAAAAAAGTTTAAATACTTTTTTTCTGTAGCAACAAAAAACAAACAAAAAAACAAAACAAACATACATTCAGACAAAAGTCAACTATAGTAATCAAGGTATATTTTAACTAGAAATGACATTCTGCATTTTTATTTTTGTAAGGTTGGGGTCAGTTGTCTTATTTATTGGGGAAAGTTGTTGCATTCGTTTTAAATATATAATATATACATTCCATTATTTACAATAGACTATGTGCTGGTCATAAAAAACAGTTTGATAATTCTTTATCTTTTACATTGCGGTTTAAATTCTGCTGAAAAACACAATGGTTTCCTGTGTGACAACATGCACCACTACCGAGTAACCTCTGAGTCAGTGGCAGATACAGAAAATAGTGGTGGTTAGCTTTATTCACATTATCTGGGTTAATTTGAGAGGGGAGCGGGGGTGTAATTATGCCTTGTTGAAAATAAAATTTCATATATTCTATTTTTCCATATTCTTTGCTAATGACATGATAATGAAATGTGAGAACATATGGCATGGTGGCTCCTTCCATATTTCATACTCCTCTGCCATTTTGGAGTTTATGCACAATACGCAGACATATGCCATCATTCCATAATATAAGGCCAAGCTACCACTACATACAGGAAATAAGTATAAAAGACCTGAGTTGTTGTTAAAATCTTCTTAAACTCTTATTGTCAAGTCAAGTCTGAAGTGACTATTGCAACTTGAGACACTAATTCAAGTACCCATCTCTGCTTAAGATCGTAGAAACACATAAGAACTTTCAGAACACTCAAATACACGTTCCTCTATGTGGCATGAGGGGAAAACTTCCAGTAATTCCAGACTCCATACTAATTATTCATATTTGTGAAAACCGTGAATAACATAGTGGTGCAAGAGACACACTTTTTTTTCTTTTGAAAAGCTAATTATATGTTTTATTTCCATAGATTAATGACGCTTATTGGGGGCCAATGGCCATATCAAAATCCACACTGGTCATTACAAGCAGGGTGATGAAGGAGGCTTCATTTTTAAGCCTTACCAAATATTTTGAAGAACTACGAGGTAGAGCCGCAGACTGGAAGCAGCCTTGGAAGTGAAGTCAGCCAAGAAGAATGCATGAGATCTGGAGGTCCACCACATGAAAAGATCTCCCAGGGTTTACTGGAGAACTTTTCCCTGAAGACAGCCTCCTACAGTTTTAAGATGCTGACACAAAACTTGCCAACAAACTATAACATCTCTTATTTCACACAGATGAATGGACTACAGACAATCTTTTTGTCACTAAAGAATAATAAAATAAATTGATAAAACAGTCACATAATCTCACACAAACATATTCTTCATATTTTAGGCTGCTATTTGTATCTGACAAAGTTCCATATGTAGGTGAATTACAGGAAAGGGCATGATTACAGAACACACATTTTCCATCAAACATACAAATGCTGCCGTCAGACATTTTAAAGCAGCCATCAAAGGCATGGAAACCTCCATGTGGGAAAAGGCTTAGCAAACCCAGTCACTCTCAGCATGACTCCTTCAGCACAGAGCCATGTTCTCTCAGCAGGCAGATCTATTAGTTTCCGTCCAGTCAACTTCCCCAAAAGACCACTCCAACTTTCCCCACTGTGACCCATAATCATGCCATGTTACCCCCCAGAGCCCTGCCTCTATGATGTAAGAGTTACACCCACGTGAAAGGGATGATTCACTTAAAAATGAAAGTTCCGTCATCATTCACTCACCCTCTTGTTGTTCCAAACCTGTGGTCCAAATACGATTGGACCCCACAGATCATTTTCCAAACATCTTCATTTGTTATGCACAATTTCTACAGGTTTGGAATAGCATGAAGGTGTGTAAAATGATGAGTTTTATTTTAAGGTGAACTATATCCCTTTACCGTAGAGGCAGACGGTGAGGATTGGTCCAAGATAAACTGGTCACAGTCTTTTTGCACTTATAGTAAAGATACATAACCTAATTACTGTCAAAAAGATGTACAACTAGGGTTGGGTACCGTTCACCTTTTAACCGGTACGGTACCGGTACCCTTTTTTGGTACTTTACTCTGTGTAATTACAAAAACATTTCAGTGAAAAAATAAGTCCTAAAGTCTCAATTTCAACATTTTGAACAATAGGGCCCTACAAACTTTTTCTTTATTTCTTTCCCCCCCCCCAGAAATTTTTAGAAAGGCAGAACCAGAAAGGCATTAAACATTTATTTGAAATCAAATGAAAATTAAACACTTTTATTTTTGGGCATTTTTAGGGTTTACTGTTGAAATTAATACATGGAAGAAAAGTTTTGTGAATATTCCTTTAAAACATTTTTTAATAGGCTAATAATTGTATTATTTTTTTTCTACAAGTGATATAATCTGTAATAAGTAATATTTATTTTTATCATTTAATTGTTTTATTTAAATTTGATAGAAAATTGAATATTTAAAGATGTACATTATACTGTACAAAAGTAATACAAGAGTAATACATTTCTGTTACATGTTAAACCGTACTTTTATTTTGACAGGTTGCCATCAAGTTTCTGTGAGTATACAGTATGATGATGCTAGTTTTCTCAAATGAAACAGTAAAATTCTCGTGAAGTGACTCTCACAGCAGCTCTGGATATTAAGTTTTTGCATTCATGCCGTCATGTAGTGAGCTGCAGAGGCCAAAAATCACCGCGAGCCTCACACGTGCTTCAGTATTTGTGTAGTGAACAAAACAGCGTTTCCGCCATTCATACATACAGAGGCAAGTGGAACATGCAGGACTCATATTTAAATCGTCTTTTTGCATTTTAATATTCACAGACACTAGTTCATATCGCGATTCAAATTAAGTGGCAGGGGCTACTTTTGATTTATTCGTCCAAAATTGACGAATAATCCGTAATTTGGCACCGACTGATTTAACGTGAATCGGTACTTGGTAGTACCGATGCAATTCGGTCGGTACCCTTAAAAGTACCGAGTTCGGTACCCAACCCTGTGTACAAGGCAGCAATATACAAACAAATTGAAAAAAAATGCTTTTTGTAACCAATCAAATGTGGTTTGGTTGACCAGTACACTCTGAAATAATTGGCTGTGGATAACACCAGACTGCTAGTGGGACCTGGTCATTAACTCTGCTACAATGTTTGCTTTGTTAGGAGTTATTTTTTTGTCTTATTACTAGGGATGCACCCCCGATACTGGTCTCCTGTACTCATACTCGTTAAAATGCCCCGATACCAAACGCCGATACCACACAGCATGTGTTAAGCGCCATATGCAAACAAAGAAACACAGACAACAGAACAACAGACAGCAGAAAGGAGTTAAGGACGTCTACTTCGAAGTATATGTATGCAATGAATATAATGTTAAACATTCAGTATTAATGCCTGTATAGTTGATGTGCGCGAGCTGATAAACAAAGCACGCTGAGTGGATTGAGCGTGCGGTGGCACAGATGCGTGAGCTTGTCGAGTGAATATACCTTTCTCACAGACATCAAAAACAAGTAAGTAAAACAATGCACAAGTTACTTAACGGTAGGGAGAGAGAGAGAGAGAGCGCAATTCTGTTGTGTGATCTGTGATGTTCACTCACTTAGCACACGCATCATTTGGATTAAAACTTAATCGTAAAAATAAAACATTTATAGGGGCATTCACTATAAACATCATTTATTTTCAACCTTAGGCATACACGACTTTCTGGCGAAAGTGAAACTAACAGCTTGTGTGAAATGCGCTAGGCTGTACTACTCCCTCTCATTCTGCATCAGTACAAATACGTGCACGCGCTGTGCGTGTTTTGCTTGCTTGAGTGTTTGTGCATTATATGAGTGGCTTTGGAATATAAATCGCAGCATGTTTCAGATGAAAAAACACGACTTCTATTTCTGAAAATATCACAGTTACGAGATTTATAACAAGTGGTTCCCTGCATTATTACAGCAAAGCGCGTGATTACAGTACTAAGCCGCTGCAATGGAGCAGCTCTAATGCTATTAAAGATGAATTAACAGTGAAAGTAACAAAAACTTGTCAAATACATTTTAATGGGCATAATTAAGTGTGAAAATAACCGAAGGACATACAGTCAAACCAAAAATTATTCCGAGACCAGATATAATTTTTTATATTTGTTTACCTAGTGGGTGCAGGACACTATAGTTCATTTATGTAAGTGAAGAGAGCAAAATAAAGGAAACTGTGACAAATCATACCCAAAAATTCTTCATACAGTGGACTACCAGAAAAATTGATACAAATTTGGGTCTAAAAATTATTCAGACCGAGTCTGGGAAAAAACATTGAAGTTGAGGTTTGCATGAAGCTGGGTGACAGCATGCCCAGGAGACTACAGGCTGTCATTAAGGCTAAGGGTTGCCCGAATAAGTATTCATAGTTGTGTAAATACTGTCATACTAACAGCTGTCTGAATAATTTTTGGTTGATTGTAATCTATTACATACCTTTCTATCAAAATTATCTAACATTATCAAGATGAATTTGTTCTGACACAGTGTAACTCTGAGTTCTTGTCATATTTTATTACCATTTTCTAAACTATAGGAATAAACTGTGATAATGTGAGAAATGTTGAAGGTGTCTGAATAAATTTTGGTTTGACTATCTATTTAATAAATGAAGTTAACCAACTAACATTATACATACCCTTTTGGTTTCTGTACCCAATATTAAAAAAAATTTACAAATGCAATAAAAAAATCAGTATCGGTACTCGGTATCGGCAAGTACCAAAAATAAAAGTATCGGTATCGGGTGAGTACTGGAAAAAGTGGTATCGGTGCATCCCTACTTATTACAATCATTGTAATTTTTGTATTATTTACAGCATAGTTAACATTTTGAAATAGTTTAACCGCTATATTTTCATTTTTAGTAATTTTGTTGTGTGCTTTTGTCATTTTTATTAATATTATTATTTTTGTTAATAGTACTATTTAGGTTTATTTTTTATTTAGGTTTTAGTTCCAAAGGCAACATTTCTAATTTTCATTTAAATTTAACATTTCATTTCAGCTAAATTTCAATTAACAAAAATGTTCTCAATAGTTGTAGTTTAAGTTAACAACAATAACCCTGAACAGAACACAGAAATAGTAACTTTGTGCAAGAAAACAATGTGCATATTCGTCATACAGCATATTAGCCATCTCCAATCAGACAAGCCTAACTTATTTTTTTAAATCATCTTTTATAAAAGTCACTGAATAAAAGACAACGCAAAGTGTGATTACTGCCTTTTATTTTTCTAAGCATTACGACAGTTCCTTTAAAAGGATTTGCTGGTTGACATTGGCATCAGGTGCAATACTTAAAGAAGTCTGTGGAACAGCAAGTATAATCGGTTACTGCTAAGATAAATCAGTTTTCTCAAGTGGGTCAAAGTGTACTTTGTACATCCCTAAATGGTAACCTGAGCCCCAGCACAGGGGATGTCTTTAGGGCTGCTGAGATGATGGGAAATCAGTATGTTACAGGGGAAACGGACTCAGAGGAAGTCTCTCTGCTTGGATGATGTAACAGGACTCAGTAATACAGCAGATGATTAAAGCTCCAGTTCATCTGTCTTGCGCACAATAAATAAGACAAAAGAAAAGAAACGCTATACTTCACATTATTACATGCAACCACAGTGAAAACATTTAAAACATATCCTAATGGGGCTAATTTAGTTTTTTTTAAATGCTGCCGTTTGACATGTAACAATACACTGAGCCTATAATCAAGCAAAAGGTTTAACAATATAAAATAAAAAAGTGTGCCTGACATGCTTGAGCTGCAACAGTCAATCTTACAATCATTGACAAGTAGGCTAGTTATCGACATATTCAACTAAATTAATTTCAGATTTTTATTCAACCCCATTTAGATTAATATTAGTTTAAAATGTATGCCGATTTTGCTTTGAAAATTCAAGAAATTTCCATGTTTGTGAATCGGACTACACTGGTCATGCAGTTTATTTTTCCATCGAGAGAAGTCTTTCTCATGAAACAGTCCTTCATTGAATTCAATACATACTGTGAACTCATTCACAACTCAGTTAAATTTCTGAAGATGAAGTGACATGTGGCCAAGTATGGTGACCCATACTCAGAATTAGTGCTCTGCATTTACCCATCCAAAGTGCACACACACAGCAGTGAACACACACAAACCGTGAACACACACCCGGAGCAGTGAGCAGCCATTTATGCTGCGGCGCCCGGGGAGTAGTTGGGGGTTCGGTGCCTTGCTCAAGGGCACCTCAGTCGTGGTATTGAAGGTGGGAGAGAGCGCTGTACATTCACTCCCCCCACCAACAATCCCTGCCGGTACGAGACTCGAACCCACAACCTTTGGGCTATGAGTCCGACTCTCTAACCATTAGGCCACGACTTCCCGACTTCCACGACTTCCACGACTTCCACGACTTCGAGATGGTGCTGAGGATGCCAAAATGAACAATATGGCACAAACTATGCAGTTTAAGGGGGGGGTACTTCAAAAGAAGGCAGTGACATCTGCAGGACAGACACTGCTATACAAATACATTATCATGCCGCCACTAAAAATAGCCAGAGTAAAAGATCTATTATAATTTTTTTAAATCAGCACCATTTAAATGAAGCAATTGCGATTAATCTGAAATGTTTTTCTACCCAGCTGTACTGATGAGCCTCGGGCATTGGACAGCTTTGTTTCTTTCAGTCCCATCATTTTCTATCTGCTGACTACACACAGAGAGGAAGCTGTGATAGAGGGAATGCCCTCTTGCTAATCCTCAGATTAGGGTCTGTTAACTGTGATACAGAGCTCCAGATTTGCCCAGGGGAAAAGTCATGGACAAAAAGCCTAAGTGAACACTGTCTAGTGAGAAGATCTCGGGCATTGCCCTTGTATGCCGGAACATGGCAGGGGGGAATAATGACGCATGTGTGTGCAAAATATACTGAGCTCCTACAAAAATCATTTAAATAGGAATACTTACCTAAAATTTTTAATTCTGCCATCATTTACTCAAATTAATATACTTAAGAGTAGGTTTGCAAAATTCTGGGAGTTTTCAAGACTGGACACTTTCCATGGGAATTAACAGGAATATATGGAAATAAACTGGAAATTTGCAAAATTGCAGGAACTGGGGACTTAAATGCAGTTCTTGCGGCATAATCTTGGTTAAAACAACTGGATTTAATGCGATTTCAGTTTAATTTCTACCCTGCAAATTGCACAATCACATGCACACAGCACACTGCTTATACTGCAGGGCTTTTGAGGCCACACCCCCTACATGCATGGTGCTTTCCTCCATAACATGAACAGATCATTTCTTAAATCTTGTACAAAGTCCATCTTGGTAAGTATTCATGTAAATTACATGAATATTACAAAAATTATGTTTAAAACTTCCTTGTGCTGTGTGTAATATACTGTGCAACTAAATTAGGCTATAGACCAATTTCAGTGTTTGCAAACAGTGATGACACTTTTTTGTGGGCGGAGCCTATCCGGTGGCAGAAAAATGACAGTTTTAACATAGCAGTCTATTCAAGCCATGGAATAAAATAATAAAAATGTAATTCTATTACATAGAATTAGTTTATTATGTAAAAAAAATCTTACTTTTTTCTTGCAATTCCGAGATTATTTCTCACAATTCTGGTATTAAGAAAAATCAGCTCATCAATCTTTCTTTTTAGTTTATAATCCCTCACTTCTGGCTTTTTTCCCTCAGAATTGACAAACTCGCAATTGTTGACTTAAAGTTATAAAGTCCGAACTAGGAGATATAAACTTGCATTAGCAAGAAAAAAAGTCAGTACTATGAGATAAAATAGGTAAATGTTATGTAAAATGTTATAGGTTTAAATAGTATTTCATGCATGTATTTCAACTGTAGGGCTAATACAATATGTCCCCTATATGAATATTATATAGACCTATTGTTTAAATCAAATTTATGCTTTAAAAGTAGGGTAATCATAGCAGGTTTCATCCATAGCCCGTCCGTTTAAACGTCTGCGTTTGCTTCAAATGTTATATAAAAATTATTTGCATTCTGATTCTGACATCCAAAGGCACAATACATTTTTCTCTTATTCCATGGATTTTACCCGTTTCCCTCCACTTGTTCCCAGTGTTTTTCTGCCACCACTATGCGCGTGCAGCTGCAAGTGACGTAATTGACATCTACTCCAAATTGGTCAATACCATTGTAAAAACAAATACACTGACTGAACAAACATTTAGGTGAAATAATAATAAAACAGAAGTCTCCCTCCCCCCACACACACACACACACACAATCCCCCAAGTCACCAAAAAGGGGGATTCCCCTCCATTTTCTCTGAAGCAACACTTGCTGCATTTGAGCCCAAAAACAACATCTACATTTTGATATTCTAAATATGGGATTCAAGTTTAACTAGTAAATACCAAAAAGTGTTTATACAGTAGCGAGCTAGCCAGTAAATCAAGATATGAAAAATCATATAGTTAGCACAATCAAATAGTTAGCACTATTTCATTGACAATTTATGAGGTATGTGCTAGCTAGCTCAAGCTGTGATGCACTTTCTGCTAGTCAGTTTTCTGTTATCATACAGAAGTACAGTACTGGTCAAAGGTTTGGACACATTACTATTTTTAATGTTTTTAAACATTGCATATCTTTTGCTCATAAAAATAATAAAAATGTAATTCTATTACATAGAATTAGTTTATTATGTAAAAAAAATCTTACTTTTTTCTTGCAATTCCGAGATTATTTCTCACAATTCTGGTATTAAGAAAAATCAGCTCATCAATCTTTCTTTTTAGTTTATAATCCCTCACTTCTGGCTTTTTTCCCTCAGAATTGACAAACTCGCAATTGTTGACTTAAAGTTATAAAGTCCGAACTAGGAGATATAAACTTGCATTAGCAAGAAAAAAAGTCAGTACTATGAGATAAAATAGGTAAATGTTATGTAAAATGTTATAGGTTTAAATAGTATTTCATGCATGTATTTCAACTGTAGGGCTAATACAATATGTCCCCTATATGAATATTATATAGACCTATTGTTTAAATCAAATTTATGCTTTAAAAGTAGGGTAATCATAGCAGGTTTCATCCATAGCCCGTCCGTTTAAACGTCTGCGTTTGCTTCAAATGTTATATAAAAATTATTTGCATTCTGATTCTGACATCCAAAGGCACAATACATTTTTCTCTTATTCCATGGATTTTACCCGTTTCCCTCCACTTGTTCCCAGTGTTTTTCTGCCACCACTATGCGCGTGCAGCTGCAAGTGACGTAATTGACATCTACTCCAAATTGGTCAATACCATTGTAAAAACAAATACACTGACTGAACAAACATTTAGGTGAAATAATAATAAAACAGAAGTCTCCCTCCCCCCACACACACACACACACACAATCCCCCAAGTCACCAAAAAGGGGGATTCCCCTCCATTTTCTCTGAAGCAACACTTGCTGCATTTGAGCCCAAAAACAACATCTACATTTTGATATTCTAAATATGGGATTCAAGTTTAACTAGTAAATACCAAAAAGTGTTTATACAGTAGCGAGCTAGCCAGTAAATCAAGATATGAAAAATCATATAGTTAGCACAATCAAATAGTTAGCACTATTTCATTGACAATTTATGAGGTATGTGCTAGCTAGCTCAAGCTGTGATGCACTTTCTGCTAGTCAGTTTTCTGTTATCATACAGAAGTACAGTACTGGTCAAAGGTTTGGACACATTACTATTTTTAATGTTTTTAAACATTGCATATCTTTTGCTCATAAAGCCTTCATATTTGATCAAAAGTACAGTACAAAACTAATATTTGCGCAGTATTACTGGTATTACAATTTAAAATAATGGTTTTCCCTACTTATTACAATCATTGTAATTTTTGTATTATTTACAGCATAGTTAACATTTTGAAATAGTTTAACCGCTATATTTTCATTTTTAGTAATTTTGTTGTGTGCTTTTGTCATTTTTATTAATATTATTATTTTTGTTAATAGTACTATTTAGGTTTATTTTTTATTTAGGTTTTAGTTCCAAAGGCAACATTTCTAATTTTCATTTAAATTTAACATTTCATTTCAGCTAAATTTCAATTAACAAAAATGTTCTCAATAGTTGTAGTTTAAGTTAACAACAATAACCCTGAACAGAACACAGAAATAGTAACTTTGTGCAAGAAAACAATGTGCATATTCGTCATACAGCATATTAGCCATCTCCAATCAGACAAGCCTAACTTATTTTTTTAAATCATCTTTTATAAAAGTCACTGAATAAAAGACAACGCAAAGTGTGATTACTGCCTTTTATTTTTCTAAGCATTACGACAGTTCCTTTAAAAGGATTTGCTGGTTGACATTGGCATCAGGTGCAATACTTAAAGAAGTCTGTGGAACAGCAAGTATAATCGGTTACTGCTAAGATAAATCAGTTTTCTCAAGTGGGTCAAAGTGTACTTTGTACATCCCTAAATGGTAACCTGAGCCCCAGCACAGGGGATGTCTTTAGGGCTGCTGAGATGATGGGAAATCAGTATGTTACAGGGGAAACGGACTCAGAGGAAGTCTCTCTGCTTGGATGATGTAACAGGACTCAGTAATACAGCAGATGATTAAAGCTCCAGTTCATCTGTCTTGCGCACAATAAATAAGACAAAAGAAAAGAAACGCTATACTTCACATTATTACATGCAACCACAGTGAAAACATTTAAAACATATCCTAATGGGGCTAATTTAGTTTTTTTTAAATGCTGCCGTTTGACATGTAACAATACACTGAGCCTATAATCAAGCAAAAGGTTTAACAATATAAAATAAAAAAGTGTGCCTGACATGCTTGAGCTGCAACAGTCAATCTTACAATCATTGACAAGTAGGCTAGTTATCGACATATTCAACTAAATTAATTTCAGATTTTTATTCAACCCCATTTAGATTAATATTAGTTTAAAATGTATGCCGATTTTGCTTTGAAAATTCAAGAAATTTCCATGTTTGTGAATCGGACTACACTGGTCATGCAGTTTATTTTTCCATCGAGAGAAGTCTTTCTCATGAAACAGTCCTTCATTGAATTCAATACATACTGTGAACTCATTCACAACTCAGTTAAATTTCTGAAGATGAAGTGACATGTGGCCAAGTATGGTGACCCATACTCAGAATTAGTGCTCTGCATTTACCCATCCAAAGTGCACACACACAGCAGTGAACACACACAAACCGTGAACACACACCCGGAGCAGTGAGCAGCCATTTATGCTGCGGCGCCCGGGGAGTAGTTGGGGGTTCGGTGCCTTGCTCAAGGGCACCTCAGTCGTGGTATTGAAGGTGGGAGAGAGCGCTGTACATTCACTCCCCCCACCAACAATCCCTGCCGGTACGAGACTCGAACCCACAACCTTTGGGCTATGAGTCCGACTCTCTAACCATTAGGCCACGACTTCCCGACTTCCACGACTTCCACGACTTCCACGACTTCGAGATGGTGCTGAGGATGCCAAAATGAACAATATGGCACAAACTATGCAGTTTAAGGGGGGGGTACTTCAAAAGAAGGCAGTGACATCTGCAGGACAGACACTGCTATACAAATACATTATCATGCCGCCACTAAAAATAGCCAGAGTAAAAGATCTATTATAATTTTTTTAAATCAGCACCATTTAAATGAAGCAATTGCGATTAATCTGAAATGTTTTTCTACCCAGCTGTACTGATGAGCCTCGGGCATTGGACAGCTTTGTTTCTTTCAGTCCCATCATTTTCTATCTGCTGACTACACACAGAGAGGAAGCTGTGATAGAGGGAATGCCCTCTTGCTAATCCTCAGATTAGGGTCTGTTAACTGTGATACAGAGCTCCAGATTTGCCCAGGGGAAAAGTCATGGACAAAAAGCCTAAGTGAACACTGTCTAGTGAGAAGATCTCGGGCATTGCCCTTGTATGCCGGAACATGGCAGGGGGGAATAATGACGCATGTGTGTGCAAAATATACTGAGCTCCTACAAAAATCATTTAAATAGGAATACTTACCTAAAATTTTTAATTCTGCCATCATTTACTCAAATTAATATACTTAAGAGTAGGTTTGCAAAATTCTGGGAGTTTTCAAGACTGGACACTTTCCATGGGAATTAACAGGAATATATGGAAATAAACTGGAAATTTGCAAAATTGCAGGAACTGGGGACTTAAATGCAGTTCTTGCGGCATAATCTTGGTTAAAACAACTGGATTTAATGCGATTTCAGTTTAATTTCTACCCTGCAAATTGCACAATCACATGCACACAGCACACTGCTTATACTGCAGGGCTTTTGAGGCCACACCCCCTACATGCATGGTGCTTTCCTCCATAACATGAACAGATCATTTCTTAAATCTTGTACAAAGTCCATCTTGGTAAGTATTCATGTAAATTACATGAATATTACAAAAATTATGTTTAAAACTTCCTTGTGCTGTGTGTAATATACTGTGCAACTAAATTAGGCTATAGACCAATTTCAGTGTTTGCAAACAGTGATGACACTTTTTTGTGGGCGGAGCCTATCCGGTGGCAGAAAAATGACAGTTTTAACATAGCAGTCTATTCAAGCCATGGAATAAAATAATAAAAATGTAATTCTATTACATAGAATTAGTTTATTATGTAAAAAAAATCTTACTTTTTTCTTGCAATTCCGAGATTATTTCTCACAATTCTGGTATTAAGAAAAAGCAGCTCATCAATCTTTCTTTTTAGTTTATAATCCCTCACTTCTGGCTTTTTTCCCTCAGAATTGACAAACTCGCAATTGTTGACTTAAAGTTATAAAGTCCGAACTAGGAGATATAAACTTGCATTAGCAAGAAAAAAAGTCAGTACTATGAGATAAAATAGGTAAATGTTATGTAAAATGTTATAGGTTTAAATAGTATTTCATGCATGTATTTCAACTGTAGGGCTAATACAATATGTCCCCTATATGAATATTATATAGACCTATTGTTTAAATCAAATTTATGCTTTAAAAGTAGGGTAATCATAGCAGGTTTCATCCATAGCCCGTCCGTTTAAACGTCTGCGTTTGCTTCAAATGTTATATAAAAATTATTTGCATTCTGATTCTGACATCCAAAGGCACAATACATTTTTCTCTTATTCCATGGATTTTACCCGTTTCCCTCCACTTGTTCCCAGTGTTTTTCTGCCACCACTATGCGCGTGCAGCTGCAAGTGACGTAATTGACATCTACTCCAAATTGGTCAATACCATTGTAAAAACAAATACACTGACTGAACAAACATTTAGGTGAAATAATAATAAAACAGAAGTCTCCCTCCCCCCACACACACACACACACACAATCCCCCAAGTCACCAAAAAGGGGGATTCCCCTCCATTTTCTCTGAAGCAACACTTGCTGCATTTGAGCCCAAAAACAACATCTACATTTTGATATTCTAAATATGGGATTCAAGTTTAACTAGTAAATACCAAAAAGTGTTTATACAGTAGCGAGCTAGCCAGTAAATCAAGATATGAAAAATCATATAGTTAGCACAATCAAATAGTTAGCACTATTTCATTGACAATTTATGAGGTATGTGCTAGCTAGCTCAAGCTGTGATGCACTTTCTGCTAGTCAGTTTTCTGTTATCATACAGAAGTACAGTACTGGTCAAAGGTTTGGACACATTACTATTTTTAATGTTTTTAAACATTGCATATCTTTTGCTCATAAAGCCTTCATATTTGATCAAAAGTACAGTACAAAACTAATATTTGCGCAGTATTACTGGTATTACAATTTAAAATAATGGTTTTCGGTTTTAATATACTTTAAAATATAATGCATTTCTGTGAAGCAAAGCTTAATTTTGAACATAATTACTCCAGTCTTCAGTGTCACGTGTTTCTTCCGAAATCATTCTAATATGCTTATTTATCAATTTTGGAAACTGTTGTGCTGCTTAATATTTTTTTTCTTTTTTCAGGATTCTTTGATGAATAAAGAGTTTTTTAAAAAAGCATTTATTTAAAATAGAAATCCTTTTTTTAACAATACACTATTCAAAGGTTTGGGGTCAGTATCTTTTCTCTTTTTTTAAATAAATGAACACCTTTATTCAACAAGGATGTGTTAAATTAATAAAAAAGTAATAGTAAAGACTTATGTTAGAAAAGATTTCTATTTTGAATAAACACTGTTCATTAGCTTTTATTCATCAATAAATCCTGAAAAAGCATCACAGATCCACCCCCCCCCCCCCCAAAAAAAAATCCAAAAATGTCATTTTTTAAATTGTATTAGTTTGCATGCATGCGAGTCTATGATCAAACAAAATGTTTTTATTTATGTTTGTATACAGTTTTATACATTTTCCCAAATTTCCAATTAATTCCCACAAAATTCTGGTAAATTTCAAACTTGGAATATTTCCAAAATTCCCCAGACGCAGGCTCCCATGGAAAGAAATTTTCCGCCCCTTCGCAACCTTACTTAAAAGAGTTCAACAGGGCTCCGTTCATAGACATATTTCCTACAGGAAAGCCCTTTTAGGCAATCTTCCATCTTGTACTTTCATTCAAACTGTTTCATAAACCAATCTAATCTAATTCATAAAGCCTACACTTGATCCGCTGCAAGCTATTAGGCTTCATGACTGGCTATCTTGAAATCTTTCTTTTGTACAGGCCTACATGTCCGAAGATAAACACGAAGATCTACTATATTTTCCTACTACTGAACTACAAAAGCATTTTTTCCAGAGATTATATCACCTTGAAGAATTTCGGCTGAATACATTTTAACCTGATAAAACAAACCACTTTCAGCTGTGCCTCCTCTAAACTTCAAGTAACACAGGATATGTGAGATTGGCTGAAAGTGCCATTGCTTGGACATCACCCTCTTCACCTCTTACTGTAGCTCTCAGTCCAATAGGGAAGCCCTGAACTCAAGAGCACTTCCATCAGTCTGAGAAGCCCTTTTATTATTACACCCCCATAACAGCTCATAGGCTATTTCCTGGAATAGAGAGTGAGAAATGCATTTATGCAAGAAGAGATCATGTTTGGACACATACTGTACCTTTGATCTGTTCATTATTATATGTACAAAACAAATCACAGTTAACAGGAAATAAATCTCTGATAAGCTCAACTCATCTTCCTAAAATGACCCCACAGTGCAAAATGATCAATGGTGCATGAGCACCCCCATGTGGTCAAAAGTGATACAACAGAACATACGACGATACAAGACTGGAGAAAGAAGAGAACAGAAAAGACTTTATTTTAGATTTCTCTGAGAATTAAATCATAACAGGATGAATCACACATAGGTTCCTTCCTTGGCACATTGACTACAACAATTTGCGGAAGAAACCCACAGTGCCTTCACAGTAACATCTCTAGCTCTGTAAAACCGAATCGGGAAGATCAGTGGCGCTGAGACACCATGAGAAAGGCATACAAAGTTACATAGAAAGTCTGATTATTAAAGTAACCTCTATGAAATGCAACCTCGGAAATAAAAAGTATACAAATCTTAGTCAGCTGAAGAAGAAAAAAAATCAGTCCTTGATTCCATAAATTATTATTTCTGCGAGTGTTAATCTCAACGGTATGCAAAAAATGTAAAAAACAGCATATTTCTAGTGTTAGTGTATGCTTATCCAAAAATAAAACGCAAGTCAGAGTCAGTTAACGTATTATTTCTTACAGATAAAGGGGGCTCAAGCATTTCACCTATTCAGCGTATGAACATGAGCCCAGATTGAGTGAATGCAAACAGTAGATTTCACACTCAAGAACAGGAAGGACACTTGTATAATTGCACAAGCTAAAATGTGTGCACTACTACTAGTAAATCATGTGACATCTACTAAAAATAACAGGCAAATAAAAAACAGCATATTTCTAGTGTTAGTGTATGCTTATCCAAAAATAAAACGCAAGTCAGAGTCAGTTAACGTATTATTTCTTACAGATAAAGGGGGCTCAAGCATTTCACCTATTCAACGTATGAACATGAGCCCAGATTGAGTGAATGCAAACAGTAGATTTCACACTCAAGAACAGGAAGGACACTTGTATAATTGCACAAGCTAAAATGTGTGCACTACTACTAGTAAATCATGTGACATCTACTAAAAATAACAGGCAAATAAAAAGCTTTTTCCAAAACTCTCAAAGAATATTATTAATATGATTTACAATACAACAACCTGGCCACATGCAATGCTAGCTAAAGCTATGTATAGAGAACATTTGTATAGAAGCAGTTATGCTACAGAGGCACATCACATCTGTAAAACTATTCACACGAGTACTTTGAAATCTCATTGGGGCAAAAAGCAAGCGAGGAAATCTACGATGGTGAGATATATTCATGTAGACAGGTTCTTGAGAGAGAGAGAGAGAGAGAGAGAGAGAGAGAGAGGAAAAACCGGTAGATCTTTCAGAATCTCATTCCCTCAGAGGATGCTGCCAAAGTGAAGAAGAACTTACCAAAGCCCAAAAAGAGCCCAAACACATTTTGAAACCATCCCAACAGGAAATAGTACATGTATTATCGATATAAATCTATGATATATATTTATGATTCATATATTTTATATTTCCACAGCTACATCAGTCGTAAAACCGTGTACACTGTATAGTTTATCTATTTATACTTAAATTAACAATATACCACATTCACATTATAACTGTCATATACTGCATCTCAATCAACAGATAAAAAAGATAAAGCAATACAAATAAAATGGTGGTCTACAAAGTAAACCAATAATTTACAATATGGTTTTTCTTCTTCTCTATCAAAACATCTCATGCACAGAGAGATTTCGATATCTGTGGGAACTGGTTTGAAAATAGGCTGGGTCCAGGTGCTTTGTTAGCATGAAGGCATCTTAAAAAAGTATCTCAAGACTCGGTTTCAGAAAATAACCAGACCAAAAAGCTCACATGGAAGACGTAATGTATACTAAAAGCCCTTATGTAGGAGTTATGCATTGTATATGTATAGTAATGCCTTCTCTGGTTGCAAATAAACTAAAAGAAATCCCATGGACTAAATGCATTGAACTGACTGTCTATTAAGGACTGAGGCTACTTCAAAATGGCATAACAAATCACATTCCTCATATTCTAGCACATTTACAGAATGCAAACCCCACAGTCTTTCTGGGAAAAAGACGACAGGAATCACTGACTACGAGATCTCAAACACCTGCTTGGTTTATACTGATCGACACGGTCCAAAGCAAGTCATATAGTTTTAATGGCATCCATAGTGTTTGCCCAAAGCAGCACAATATCAACGGAACACCCAAAAACACAAGAAAACATCAAAATGCTAACAAACATCAGCCTTTCCACGTCACAATAAAGCACACAAGATTATCTGTCCTACTCACACTAGGCTGCATCTTTTATTCGCGTATAACCAAGTCAGCTGATGAGGCATTTGAGGTCCAAAGGAAAACTGGATGGTTTTAACACCAGCATGATTTAGTTGTTTTCTTCGACAGCGATTTTACAATGAAACTGCCTTCGCTTCTCAGGCTCAGGGTGTAAACCTGGTCTGCTGCTAACTTGAATGTATCTTCCACAGATCCAACATGCAAACTAATACATCAAAGAACACCGAAAATGGAAACGAAGGCAAAAAAACATATCACACACACACACACACACAAGCTCCTCAACTCACAAGCAGGTTATCGAAACCCAAATTCTGCACTTTAAATTTAAGCAATGTCCACCACTACAGAGAGCCAAAGAAAACGAGAAACATTCGAGGCACACAATGCTCAAAGGGAATGTCAGAAGACTGTCGATGCGTCTGAAGCAAGTTAACTACGCAGTTGCAAAATGAACGCATCGACATCATTCGTTAGTGTCACTCCGTGTCCGTCTACGCACAAAACATTCACTTACGAGTAGCTCAAACACTAAGGAAAGCAAAAAAGTACACAAATAGTGAGTGCGACACAAGCCAAGCGCTTGGAAATGAAATGATGTCTGTCTTGTGGTGAAAGTCTTCTCAATCTCTATAAAAGGCAAGGTGCCACATCTATGGCACAGGCAAGTAGTACGTTACAATCACAGCTGACAGCTATCCCACTACGAGAGAGTGAGAGGTTCCCAAAGGGCAACTATATTACAGTAGAACTGCACAAACTCTGGGAACGATTTTGGTACATAATGCAGAGTGGTGTCACGCCCAGTGCACTATTACACTGGGTACCGTAGTCTCTTTGGGCTCACGCGAGCACGGCAAAGAGCTCGGACCGAGGGAACAGGCCTCAGGAAAAAAAGTACTGCACGGGAACCACTACAGGCTGGAGAGAGGAGCGTGGCGGAGCAGCGGCATCTGACACCTTAAAGGCCTGTGAGGTCAACAATGGCCTTGATGAAGATGGTGTCATCTCGGATGTAGGAGTTCTTGGAGTCCAGTTTGGAGAGAGGGCAGAAGAGAGGGCAGCCGCTGGCAATGTTCATGTCACTCACAGGCCTCTGGAAGGAGGAAGAGGAAATGTCTGGCCGGAAGGCATCGATGATGTGCTCCCTGTTGTTCTGATCCAGCAGCATGAGGGTGACCTGAGGACCAAGGTGTTGGATAAATATTTAAATGACAAGAAAGGTCTGAGTTTAGACAGGTATGAATGGGTGAAAAGCTGAAGCCAGTCATTCAGCGGAAGAAACAAGGACCCCATAAAAAGCATAAAGTGAGAACATAAAGGGATGGAAAATGGCCACGGTCACACATTATATCGGTGTTAATGACATACTTTAGGAGTGTCCACAACAAAGATGTTACATGTTGGTTGCACATAGCTGGCATAAAAATGTTTCTTGAAAACGGTATAAAACTAATTAAATGACTAAAAATGCAATGTTGTGGTAACCAAGTGAAAAGCAAAAACATAACACTATCATTCAAAAGTTTGGGGTTAGTTTTTTTTTTTTTTAAGAAATTAATACTTCTATTCCGTAAGGACACTGAAAAGTGACACTAAAGACCTAATGTTACAAAAGATTTCTATTTTATATAAAAGCTGTTATATCAATTTGTATTTCTATTCAAGAATCATAAAAAGTATGATGTATTTTTTGAACACCAAATAAGAATTATTTCTGATGAATCATGTGACACTGAAGACTGGAGTAGATTCACCTTTGCCATCATAGGAAAAATTACATTAAATATATATATTTATATATATTAAACTTAGAGTTATTGTGAAATATTATAATTTTAAATATCAGTGATTTTACTGAATTTTTGATCAAATAAACGCAGCTTTGATGATCATTAGTCTTAAAAAAATAAATAAAATACAATTTTACCAACCCCAAAATTTGGAACGATTATATATTTTTTCTTACATCTTAAATACATGATGCGCGTGTATTCAAGGTCTAGGTTTTTTTTCCCCAAGTATTTTCTTTTTTTTAATTCATTTACCATCAGTAAGTTAGTAATGAGTCACACCACAAATTGCATTTATGTATTTTTGAATAAAATAATAGGAAAAAAAGAATCAGCACTTCACTGACTTGAATCTGAGAAGAAGTCTGTCAGGATTTCAGGAATTAAAAATGGTCAGCCACAATGTTAAAAGTTGATCACACTGACCTTCTGATTGAAAGGCCACTTTAGCAAGGCATCACTGTGTCCCCTCATCACCACGAAGAACAGAGACAAGTGAGTACCACGTCCCGTCCCATCCCCATTCAGATAGATGCGCAAACACATCTTATAGCCATATTTGCTTGTATAAAATGCTGTAACAAACAACAGGGCATTTTGGAGTGAGACGCCATACCTCATGACATGTCATATCTAAGCTAAACAACAAACACAAGCAATCTCTCACACTATTCTTAATAATTAATATGAAACCGTAAAAGTAAAATATGCTAAATAAAAATACCAGCCGAGAACATAGCAGGTGCCCGTCCGGCTACAGCATCTTGTCTCTTCTTCGAGAAGTCAGAGATCTTCCACACAAATACACCATCATAAGTGGCAGCGGACATCTCCCTCATCTTTGCCTCCATCTCCACGATGGAGAGATCCCTAAGGCCTACTGTCCTCTCCAACTGCCGTACCTGCATAAAAATCTAGTATTGAATGAAACTATATCTCAGGCTAAAAAAAAACAAAAAACATCTGCTTTTACATCAGACACTTTACCTTGTTGTTAAGTATCTCAATCTTGTCCTGGTCAAGCCGATGCTGACGGTTATAGGCCTCCATGGTGGTGGCGGAGCGCTCCATCTCACGGTTGAGCACGCAGACGATGTTCTCAAAGGTGCTTACCTTCAGCTCCAGCTCCTGACAGCGACGGCTGAGCTCCGCCACTTTGGTTTTCTCACTGTGTAGTTGCAGCTCCAAGGCTGCCCCGACGGCTGTAGGGAGTGGGGTGAAAGACGTACCCAGCGTCGGAGCCGGCAGTGGCGCACAGGCCCCCTGCACGGGAGCCCCTGCTCCACTCAGCTGGCCCATCTTCAGCTCCAGCTCCCGCAGAGACTGATGCAGCTCGTGGATCTTATGGCTGGCCAGTTCCAGACTCTGAGGCTGCAAACCCTCCAAGTTCACCTTGATGCCCATGATGAAGTGCAATAGGAGGTTTAAATGTTCGTAGGAACAGGCTTGCTCATGGTCATGGATCTTCTCCTTTTCTACCTACAAGAAATCAGAGAGCCTGATGCTAAAAAACATTTGTGGAACCGAAATGAATATGAAGTCTAATGGATGAGGAAAAAAGTCAGATTACCTACCGTCATATCACAGCCTACAACATGAAATCTGCAAGGTGTTCTGAATTTGGTGCACAGTTTAATGTGGTCCACATACTGCAGAAGGAAAATACAGATACCCAAATGAAAGTAACTATGAAAAAGTTCTATCTGCATTAAAAAAAACAATATAAATACAAAAGAAAAAGTAAAAAGCCTAAATACTATTTACTTACTTTCTCTCTGGGAATTTTTTTCTTGGCACAACCTTCACAAATCATTGGGTATTTAGGGCATATCTCATCATGGGCCTAAAAAAAAAACATGTTCTTTAGTATCACAAGTATCACAAAAATCTAGGGATGCACCGATACCAGGCCCGATACTGAGCTCCTGTACTCGTACTTGTTAAAATGCCCCAATACCAAACGCTGATACCACACAGCATGTGATAAGTGCCATATTCAGACAAAGAAACTAAGACAACAGACAGCAGAATGGAGTTATTAGAGATTAAAGATGTCTATGAAGTATATGTATGCAATGAATATAAAACATTCAGTATTAATGCCTGTATAGCTGATTTGTGCCAGCTAGTAAGCAAATTACACTGAGTGAATTGAGCGCTCGGCGGCGCAGATGCACGAGCTTGTCGAGTGAATATCCCTTTCTCACAGACATCACTGGAAAGTTTGTAGTTCGGTCGGAGATATCAAAAAGTAGTAAGTAAAATAATGCACACGTTAATTAATGGTAGGGAGGGAGGGAGGGAGAGAGAGAGAGCACGCACTTCTGTTGTGTGATCTTTATTGATGTTCGCTCACTTAGCACGCATCATTTGGATTAAAACTAAATCGTAAATATAAGACAATTTATAGGGGCATTCACTATAAACGTCATTTATTTTTACCCTTAAGCATACACAACTTTCTGGCGAAAGTGAAAGAACAGCCTGTGTGAAATGCACTAGGCTGTACTGTACTTGTCCCTCGTAGGCTACCATAGAGATGAAATGAACAGTGAAATGAACAGTGAAAATTTCATTTATGTAAAGTGAGGATAACAAAATAAACTAAACTGTGATATATTATACCCCAAAATTCTTCATTCAGTGGACTACCAGTAAAATTGATACAAATTTAGGACCAAAGATTATTCAGACCGAGTCTGGGGAAAAATTTAAGTTCAGGTTTGCATGAACCTGTTTGACAGCATGTCCAGGAGACTCCAGGCTGTCATTAAGGCTAAGGGTCACCCGACAAAGTATTGATAGTTGTGTAAATATTGACAGCTGTATGAATAATTTTTGGTTTATTGTAATCCATTACATACCTTTCTATCAAAGTTATCTGACATTATCAAGCTGAATTTGTTCCGACACATTTTAAAGGGGTCATATGATGCGATTTCAATTTTTCCTTTCTCTTTGGAGTGTTACAAGCTCTTGGTGCATTAAGAAGATATGTAAAGTTGCAAAGACTAAAGTCTCAAATCCAAAGAGATATTCTTTATAAAAGTTAAGAGTCAGCCACGCCTACCTAAAATGGCTCGTTCTAACACGCCCCCACATATCTACCTCATTATGTGGGAAGATTTGCATAACGCCGCCCAATGTACACACAAAGAAAGAAGGCGTAACTTTTATTCTCGCTGTGGTATTGTTGCCGCTGCCGCCATGCCGTGGAGACACCGTGTGCTTCGTTGTGAAAGCGAAACTACTTTGTTTGGCCTTCCAAAGGAGACTGAGGACGATATCCGCTTCGTCATGCCTAGAGCTGATCTGTGCTGGTCGCTGAGGGAATACTTCAACTTAGTGCTGAGGATCGCCGGATCGGCTTTCACCGTGGACGAAGCTCGGGGTCATCACATGTGGTTGCTGCTCCTTCGTCGAATCCGCCGGGCGCGCCGTTCTCGACCCTGCCGCCTTTGCTCATTCTAGCCCGGCCTTAGCTCACGCTAAGCCACGGATTTCACTCACGCTAGGCCGCAGTGTTTTTCGTTGTGAAAGCGAAACTACTTTGTTTGGTCTTCCAAAAGAGGACACGACTACAAATCAGTGATTAAGTTGTATTTACAACACTGTTCCAGAACAGTTTAACCCAAATCCAGATGTGTGCAGCACATTTTATGGAGGACTGTTTACTGATCCTGGGAGAGTTGACTACAATGACGGCAGTTCTGACTCACGCAAGTACGTTTTCATTTAAAGGATTTGACACTGATGATTCAAACGCGAGTTTTGAGCAGTGTAGAGTAGCACTTGTTGTTTGTCATTTCTCCGATCACAAATGCAGACAGGGTTTTATGTTTACGCGGCGCGTTGCAACGCAACGCATAAAAAGACAGTATAAGTCATTATAATCAGTAATTATGTCCCCACTGGATGCAACAAATGCCTCGTTTGTAATGGGTTTTAATGTTTTTGTCTCGTCGCTCCGGACACGGCATCAACAGCATGGTGAGGGGCGTAACATTGCCGACACACGCTTGAGGCATTCGGCCAATCACAACGCACTGGATAGCCGGTACATCCCTACAAAAATCCAAAACTAAAAAGATGAAAGCCATGAATGAATAAAGGATTGATTAATGATCCTCACATTACTATTAGAAGAAAGAAAAAAAACAGTTCTGTTTTTTTAATGTTAATAAGAAAGAAAAATATGTCTTACCTTAATGTTTTTAAAATGAAATGGCTCCTTGCAGTATTTACAATTAAGAGTCCTTTCTGGGCATTCCCTCTCATTGTGACGTTCAAGTTCGTTGGCTCTCAGAAGCTCTTTGCATGATGGGCAGGAAAGGATCCTGAAGTCACACTTTCCCTCATGGTTTGCCTTTGAGAGATCAAGAACCATTCAGATGGTGCATGTCATTTTAAAACTGTTTGTAAACGGCAAACAACACTGCCTAATAAAATAAATAAAAGATTAAGATGGTTTGCTGGTCTTCGTTGATCCCCCAGTCTGGTCAAGCTGGTTTGTTAGTGAGTTTAGGGCACTTTTCAGCTGTTTTTTTTTTTTTTTAAAGCATAGAAGGGACACGCAGTACCTCATATTCTTTGATGGTGCCTGTCCAGCTGCATTCCTCATTGATGCAAACAGCTTCAAGAGCTTCAACTTCTCTTTTAGCAGCATTATCAGGAAAAGCCTAAAATAAATTTGCACATAGTGAAAGTGAAATCTTCTTCCAACTTTCATTTGTCCCATTACTGACAGTGCAAAATTGGTTAAGGCCTGTTCACACCAAGAACTATGACTATAAAGATAATCATCATTCACACCAATGGAAGATAACATTCTGTTTATTTTAAGCACACAGAAACAAGCTGTTTCAATAATACTGTTCCTCTGTGGTGTGGATTTTTCTATTCTCATAGAATTACAATGTGTATTAAAACATTTACTGTTATCGTTATAGTTATCATCCTTTTCAGTGTATAAAAACTGGCCGCCTAAAATGCCATTTGCCACCAGCCTTCCGAAGAACTTCAGAGGAAGTCACAGCTTCTGCCACAATTACTGCAGTTACTGTACAAACTGTACTTCAGTTAATGTAAGAATCGAAAAATCGTATTATAGTAAAACTGTGTATCTTTCCTAATTTTTAAAGGAACTTTGTATTAGTCACCACTGTTACAAAAATGTCCAAAATATACAACAAAAACATTCTGGTGGTTTTACCATTTTAGTGGAAACTACAGTGATTATAGTTTATGAATTCTCATTTTATTTGTAGTTACTTATTTATTTTTGGAAGGGTTATCAGCACTAAAAATATTTCAAGGCGATGTTCCTACCATTTCAATTGTACAGTATAACAAAACGAATACTTACACAGCCCTGTTTCAAAATTGATGTTGGTTCTTCAAATATGTCCTCCTTTATACAGGCACCGCATTTCTGTGGTCCAGAGCTGCGATGGAAAAGTACAGGTTTGATACACACAAGCACCACAAAAATTGAAAAAATCGCGGATAAATACAAAAGCACACCACATATAGTAACAGTTGATTTTGACAACAGCTGCAACAGTCTGGCTATTGCAGTTTCCAGCTCGCCCAGCTAAACAAGCAGCCGAACACAACCTGACAGCCTGCATTTATTTATGTTCCCCGACCTGAAGCAACGTTTACTGCTTGTATACCCATAAAATATACCATAAAAATGGCACGGGAGGCTAGGCCTGACAGGTCGTGTTCATCTTTTGTAGTGTCGTGTCGTGTCAGGTGGGCCATCTGGACTGAATGCCGCTTACCTCACTGCTTTATTAAAACAATAAGAACAGAAACGATGTCCGCACTGCGCCTGAAACGGTCTCCTAAGGATTTTCAGACAGATATTGCACAGATGCTTGTCCTCCAGTTTGTTGGCGAGTATTTTCTTGGGGAAGCCAGGTTTGTTGCCTTCTAATGAAGATGGTGGTGAGGGTTCCTGTGCAGCCATTATTCCCGAGCGCGCATGTGACCAGGCTCCGGAGAAGAGACACGGATCTTTCTACACATTTCACTGAGAGAGGTTGTAAACAGACGATTTTGCATGGTGTCACATAAAAGGATTAACTTAATATGCATAGTTAAATACACGCACGGTTTAATGTTTATACAGGCATGACAGCTATGACAAAATAGCATCGTCAGAATAAAGTTTTATAGTAGCATTTACTGTTGTTGGGATCTCTGATTATTTTCATAACAATACATATTGTTACTTTTTAAAATCACATATGCCCTACCATATTATGGTCCAACGAACATTATAAAACCTCCTGCAGTGCTGTGAAACATTGTATCAATTACATTCAGCGTTCTTGCCGTGTGCAGTCACAAGTAAGGTCATAATTTATTATTATTATTATTATTTATAGTGTTCCTTAAAAAGGTGAGTAACGATAGGCGTCGTGTTCTCTCCAGCTGCTCATGGATGGTAGCGTCCACTAGGGGGCGAATGGTGGTGACAAAATATGTGAAGCTAGAACTTTAACGTATTAAAAATTACAAAACAAAAGTCTTCTTTCTTTTATTGACCAATCATACAAATAATACAGTGACGTATAGGATGCATATTTAAGATGAATTAAACAATAAATTAATTCATATTATTATTACTACTGCTACTATTACTGTTGTTTAGAAAAAAAATAAAACCCACAAAGTAAACATCAAGCGTAGACGCATCATATTTTGCAGTAGAGCTCCTTTCCACTGAATTACTGAATAATTGTAATACGTATTTTTGCCGATCATCTTCGTCTTTTATTTTGAAAATATTAATAATAATATCTCCGTCACCATCTGTCAGTGTCGCCGTTTTCACGGAGACCGCCTCTTGTTGATACTGTTGTCACGAAACGAAAGCTGAACTGATAATTGCGGTTGTTGGCACAGATCTACCTCAGGCCAGTAGTAGTTTATTACTTGTTTCTGTGTAGATTTACAGAGTCTAATGACTCGAATCGCATGACCAATACTGTAGCGAGCGTTATACTGTAGCTGACCAGCAATGGACACTCTTTGAGATGGCAGCACATGCATCTAGATTAAACTAATCAGACTTCAAAGCAGCTATTTAAAATACCTTTGTGCCTATTCTGATGTGTTGACTGTTTCTGTATCATTCAATAATTCCTTTAATGCCTAACGTTACTCGTTCTTGGACTGAGAATAAGAACGAAAAGTACTAGCGAATAGTTTTACTTCTCTAGCAAAACAGCAGCTTCAGGTGGTCGTTAACAAGCTTCTGCAATAATAAGGTAAGTGTGTAATGTTAGTATGTTTATTCTAGCAAATAGTTTTTTTTTAAGGAAAAATAGAAATATATGTCATATAGTAATAAAGCCTGTTGTGAAGTCCGTGGAGAACGATGTAACGTTACAATATTTGTTTCACTACGGTGTATTTTTCCCCTTTTACCATCTATATTTTATTAAGGACATTTTATCCAGAAACAGTTTCATGTCCGGTATGTGTTTAATGAGTTTTCTCTTTTTCACACAGACTATGGCCGGGGAAAATACCCAGTTTTGCAGTAATTGGTAAGTAAAATAAATATAAATGAATAAAAATTATGTGGTCATTCACTTACCCTCATGTTTTTCCCAGTACAGAACAAAAGGGGATGTTAGTCACAATGACAGTTTCAGTCACCATTCACATTCATTTAATCTTTTCTCCCCCAAAAAATGAAATTGAACGGTGACTTATTCTGTCATTTTGTCTAACATTATTATGTAGCACGGGAGAAAGAATGTCAAACAGGTTTGGAAAATCTTGAGGGCAGGTACATAGTTTTTATTTTTGGGTGAACTATTCCTTTGGATAAGGAGGGCTGTTTAGTAGTTTCGGTTTAGACAACCCTTTGCTTTCTCTTGTGTGTTACAGTCCCTCCCATCTGTCCGTGTCCTCCCTTCCTGACTATCATGATTTGGCTGACGCACTTTTGTCCAAAGCAACTTGTGTTACACTTTTTACAGTGACAGTTTCTCAGGAATAACCATCACTTAATTGTCTTAGTCAAGGACACAATGGCAATTGTGGGGTTTATTGAACTGATAATGTGTCAACCAACTGACCATGATATGCGCTTTGTCTCTAGCAAGCATGACATTCCAGAAGCCAACTTTACAACACATGAGATCCACTGTCGGCGGAATATTGCTCTTTGTGAGGTGTGCCAGGAGCCTTTTCCTCATGCTGAGCTTGTGCAGCATAAAGAGATGGACCATGCAGAGGTACGATCCGGACGTGATGTATGAGTAATTGTATATTTAAGAATATTCCTAAGGACCTAAGTCAGAGTACTGTAGCCATAAATAAAAAACAAAAAAAAGCTTAAAGTCGACAAATAATTCTATGGGTTGTGAGAATCAGATTAAAATTGTAGATTTCTTTCCCCAGGTTACTGTCCCTAATGTTGATCCAAACCAGTATGACTTTATTCTGCAGAACACACACACTAAATATTCTGAAGAAATGCCATATTTTTATGTCTGTACAATGAAGGTCAGTGGAGTCAAAACAGAAATGATAAAAAAAACAGGATGTTTAGAGATCTTAACACATCTTTTTTGTTTAGAGTGAACTATAAACATCAAGTCACTATCAAATCAAAATGGTCCCTTGTAATCTTTAATCAAAAACATTAACTTAACCTCCCTATTGCAATGATATCTCTTCTCACAACCTGTCATTCATAGATCACAGCGATTAGCAAGCAACAGTGATCCAATTCATTCCAGATAAAAACAAATCCAGCCCTACTTTTTTTCCTCATTGGAGAAGAATTTTAACTCCGATATATGTAGCAATATCACAATTTTCCCTTCGTGCTGACTTTAAGACAGTAGGATATATTGAACATCAGCACTGTTTTAAATAGCATTCATTTAAACATAGCATCAGTGTAATGTATATTGCAGAATGAAACCGAAACAGAGTTGTTGTTGTTCTCCCCAGGCTGCTAAATTTGGGTTTTATAAAATCTATTCTAAACCTCTTTTTACAGGAACAGTGCAAATGTGGATTAAAGATAGAGAAGAGGTTCATGGAGGTCCACCAGGTACAATATAAACATTTATGCATATTGCTGTATTCGGTGATGAGTTCTGTATATTTGATGACTTCTTACCCCTTTCAGAGGTCAGAGTGCAGTCATCGACTGGTCCCGTGTCAGTTCTGTGATCTGGAGGTGGCCTCCTTTCAGGCTAAAGAGCACGAGGATTACTGTGGGACCCGCACCGAGCCCTGCCCCATCTGCAAGTGTAACGTTATGCTGAGAGAACAACACATCCATCCAGCCCTGTGCGGAAGTCTGACTCCACCTCAGGAGAGGCACAGTAGTAGGGCCCAGACCCCAGGAGCATGGTTTGAGGCACATTCAATCTATAACCTTATACACAATAATAACAGCACGGGGGCAGCAGACCGTAGGGGTCCGCCACGACCCTTGGAGGACAGACTACACAACAGCACCAGAGGAACAGTGAGGGGAGGAACCAGGAGAAATGCAGAAACAAGGAACAATGATTTTGCTTATTGTATGTATCCATCTGGCTGTTTTAGTCCTTATTCAGAAAAAATATTCACAATAAACTAGGGATGGATGATATAGCCTTGACAGATATGTGCAAATATTAGACATTTTTAAAAATGTATCCAGTCTGTAGATATTGGATATTCAATTGTGAATTTTCCCTGCAAATGAGGCACAGACACAAATCTGAAGTGGCAATTAGGCGTCTTTATACAGACTGTTTAATGGTGCTTAAAGGTGGCATAAATACATTTACACAGCAATTAAAAGTAAATTACTAAAATTATACTAGGGGCTGAGGTGGGTCAGAGCAACATTTAATCTGGCTTTTATGCTGCATTGCATCTTCACACAATATCGAACAGACACAAAGCAGATGTCTAAAGATGCTTTTAGATTACTATTGTTGTCGTCATCTAACACTTCAAGTTAATCTTTTAAAACTACGAATAATTTAATAACACTGTTAAATGTGATATTTAGCAAATCTCAAAATGTATTTACATTTTTAGTACTCTAAACCCCCGGTTTCACAGACAAGCCTTAAAGGGGTCATATGATGTGATTAAAAATTTTTCTTTCTCTTTGGAGTGTTACAAGCTCTTGGTGCATAAAGAAGATCTGTAAAGTTGCAAAGACTAAAGTCTCAAATCCAAAGAGATATTCTTTATAAAAGTTAAGAGTTAACCACGCCTACCTAAAACGGCTCGTTCTAACACGCCCCCACATATCTACGTCACGATGTGGGAAGATTTGCATAACGCCGCCCAAATGTTCACGCAAAGAAAGAAGGCGTAACTTTTATTCTCGCTGTAGTATTGTTGCTGTTGCCATGTCGTGAAGCTACTTTGTTTGGCCTTCCAAAAGAGGACGATATCCGCTTCTGGAGGACTTGTGGATCACCGGATCGGCTTTCACCGTGGACGAAGCAGAGTTCAGATGTGTGCAGCACATTTTATGGAGGACTGTTTCCTGATCCCCTAGTCCCAGACTAAAAGTCTGAGCTGTTTCAACTGAAAGAAACGTGCACTGATTGATCTTAAAACATGTCAGTAACTTTGTTTTGTCTCAAGATGCACACCAGTAATGTTTTTTTTCTAAGGCACGTTTATATGTCCTAATTGAACTATGACCTAATCCTGGCTTAGTTTAAGCCATTTCTGTGAAACCAGGCCTAAAATAAAACAATATTAAAGCCTAAAATAATGTTTCTATGTCTAATTTTACTTGTAGCATTTAAAATCATTTTTAATGATGGTTTTAACTTTGTGTTTATTTTTTTTTTAATTTAGACAAAATATGTTTGTCCACTTACTTTGGATAAAACCATCTGAGAACTGTATAAATGTGAAATGTAATGTAATAAAAATTGCGTAGAATTTAAATATTGGCCATAACATTGAATTAATTGGCTTATTGTATGAGTTAGAGTTGTAATATCAGTTCATCCCAACAATGGGTTTTAAACATGTTGTTGAATACGATGGGAGCTTTCGTCGGGTATTAACAGGATGCTGGAGGAAAAAACTAACCTTCCACTCTGCTCATTTCCTCAGTGCTGGATCAGGAAACAGAGCTGGGCAACAACAACAACAGCGTGCTGTGGTCTCTGGGACAGCTGCCAGACTATGAGTCTTCCAGTCTGGACTACATGCTGGCCCTCAGCCTGCAGAGTGAAGGTGACTTGGAGGACCCCCGTCAGGAGGGCGTGTGGACTGATGTGTGGGACCGTCGCCTGGGAAGGACACCAGCCCCGAGCAATCTCACGTCCCAGCTCACCTCCAGCACTAACAACATCTGCACTGCGGCCTCCCCTAAAACCAACCTGACAGTGGGCCACAGCCCCTCCTCAAACATCATGCTGCCTTGTGAGTTCTGTGAAGAGCTCTTTCCAGAGGAAGACCTTATCTTACATCAGGTAAGTGATGACGCCTCAATCATCCCATCACGCTACACTCCCTCTTGGCTTGATATTTAAGCCAGGCCTCTTGTGTCTTGATAGAGCTGGCAAGTTTGAAGTTGCATCAGCCACAGTGGTACTTAAAGCCTCTAGAGTCGCCTCTTTTGAGCGCCATTACATGTTCTACGTTATTACATTCTACGTTAACGGAGTACAACATAAGCCATGATTTTCATGGCAGGCTATTGTAATGTCAGCAATGATGTTGAATCTCCCACTTCATTTCTTCTTGTCAGATATCTATTGTTTCACAATGTGGTGTTTAGTTTCCATGGGAACCTCCTCGAATTTCAGCCCTCTAGCTTCTCCCACAGGCCGAATCCTGATCAGATTCTTCTCCTCTTTCTGAGGCCATAGAGCCTCCTTTATGCAGGCCATAGAGCCTGGTTTGCTATCTGAGTCGCTTGTTTTGGATTTTTGCCTTTAGTGGCCAGCATGAAGTAAATATTCGGTTTTTGTCTTCTAGACTGGCTGCAGCCCGGCCTCTGCTATCGCTTCCTTCAGTAAACAAGCTCCTTCTCTTCAATATGAAGAAATCATCAGTCAAGGGGCTAGTCATGTCATTCCTCCCCACACACCCAGTCCACCCACCCTGCCCCTCTCTGTTTCGCCGCTCTCCTACAGTTCCTCATCCAGCCCCGTTGAGGGCGACGTGCTCATTCCTTGTGAGTTTTGTGGTGTTGCCTTGGAAGAGGATGTACTCTTTCACCATCAGGTATAACACCCTGTGATTTTTGAAGTTTTACTTTAGGTTTTTTTTTTTGTTTTTTTTTAAGAATCTGCTACTTTTTGTTTAATATATTTGTAATATTATTGACCACAAATGCTCTAATTGTGAATGTCACCCCGAAATGTTTTTGGAAAATGTTTATAAATAAAATGCTACATCTCCACAAAATAGGCACTCGTTACAATTCATATTAAATATGTCTCAAAACATTTTGAGAAAACATCTTTACATGGTTTTGTAAAGAGAGAAGCTTCATAAATGTTATGATGGATATCTACAAAAGAATACTATTTTATATTATTTATTATGATTTTGACTGTCATAGCTCATGTAGTATTAAAGGGATAGTTCATCCAAAAATGAAAATTATGTCATTAATTACTCACCCTCATGTCGTTCCAAACCCGTAAGACCTTTGCTCATCTTCGGAACACAAATTAAGGTATTTTTGATGAAGTCCGAGAGCTTTCTGAACGCAACTGAGACGTTCAAGGCCCAGAAAGGTAGTAAGGACATTGTTAAAATACTCTCCATGTGACATCAGTGGTTCAACCTTAATTTTATGAAGCTACGAGAATACTTTTTGTGCGCAAAGAAAACAAAAATAACGACTTTATTCAGCAATTTCTTCTCTTCAGTGTCAGACTTTGATGCACGTTCACAAGAGTACCACAACACATGACAATTAACGACAGAGTTTTCCTTTTTGGCTGAACTATCCCTTTAAGAAAACCTTCTAGATTTAAGTAATTTATAAAACATTTTTATAAAAAAGTAATTTATAAAAATGTGTAAATTTGGCTTGTAATTTTCCTTTGTGTTTACATCTAATTAGTTTTTTATAAATCATGATACATGATTTTGTTTCTGTTAGTATGTGTAAGCACTTGTGAAAGTAGAGCAGAAATGGAGAGCGCACCTTTTAGTTGATACTCTTCAATCTCATTATACTGTACAGGACAAGTGTGACCTCCGCCCCAAGACAGCTTATTCAATCGACGGATTGTCTCCACGGAAACCACACCACACCGCCAAAGAGGCCCACGAGGGGAGATCTCCTGAGAGGCAGAGACATCAAGGTGAGCCACCAAAACCGACGAACACAATCTCATTGTGTAATCCATTTATTAATTTTACTTCTTATTTACAAAATATCTTTCTGCAGCTGACCCAGATGAGGAGCAGATGCGGGAGACGGCTCAGGGGTGGCAGAAAGGCACCTCAGGTTTGGACCAGTGGCTGCCCTCAGCCTACAGTTACACTAAGAACACGAATGCTGAGCAGCAGGTGAAGAGCAGGAACCAAAGTCACAGAGCAGTAGAAGTGAACACATACCTCATTGACAGCCTCATGCCCCGTTCTACAACCACTTCGGGGTATGCTTAAATATTTTTGGTAACACTTTCAGTGAAGCCCATATTTATAATACATTATAAGGTTATTCTTAAGGCATTATAATGAATGCATAGTGCAGAACAAAAAAAGTATATTATGTTATATAATCTTATGAATATTCATAAGAACAGTTTTTATGTATTATAATATTTACTTATTTGTGTTTATAGCTTTTAAGAGTATGATGATTTAGAACACAGTGAACATGTTGCATCCACTTAAGTTTCAATGGATTATATTTCTCATAGTTATAATGTATTATAAGTCTCATATCTTGCCATCTTTCTTATGCTACTTTACTTAAAGCAATCAAAGTCCACTTATAAGTATAGTAATAATAATTATTATTTTCTCAAACAGCCATAAGATCAGATACCAGATACGATGAATGTGTAATTTGACACATTTGCTTTGAACTATTTTTATTGTAATAACAGTTTGATTATTTTGATGGTACCTTTTAGAGAGCTGTTGATAAGTAACTCTGCAACTACATGTCAACTAGCAGTCATTGGAGTGTTGCTAGTATGTCTGCTAAATATATGCTAACACTTTATTTTGATGGTTCTTCAACAGACAAACTGACTATAAGTAACTTTGCAAGTACGTCAACATTCTACCAACCTTAACCTAAGCCTACTAATACTCTAATGAGAGTTAGTTGACATGTAATTGCAAAGTTGCCTATAGTCAGTAGACTAAGGGGACCATCAAAATAAAATGTAACCTAACATATAAACATTGCATGTTTTTTTTTTTCAGTTGAAATTATTAACTAGCTCACATCCAAATTAATATTAGCCTCACAGGGAACATTCAAATAACACTCAACACCTACCCACTCACAAGATGTAGTAAGATACTCTGCAGATCTTAAATAAACAATGTCAAGATTATATAGTCCATTATAAATGTAAAAGTAGATTTAATATGGTGTTCATTGTGTGTTTATAAATAATCAATCTTAAAAGTTATAACCACAAATGCGTAAGCATTATAATGTATTATAATTGCTGTTATGATTATTTATAAGATGATATAACATATTATAAGGTTCTTTATAATGCATTGTGGATTCATTATAATGCCTTAAGAATACCCTTATAATGTATTATAAATATGGGCGTAATAGAAAATGTTACCATATTTTTCATAAATAATTTCTATGTATACATAGGTATGATGATGAGAAAATTCAGGTTACATTAAAACTAAAATGTGTATATTTTTCCATGACAGACCTCCACACAGAGGAAGATTGGAAGGTCAAAGGAGTGATAAAAACACAGAGACTCCAAAGGTATGTACGTGAATTGTTACAGGATCATAAATACGATTTGGAAGACCTGCAATGCAGGATATATTAGAGATGCAGCGATTAACCGGTTTCGCGATTAACCGCGCTTTAAAACGTCACGGTTAATTAATCGTAAAGGTTCCGCTAAACCGAGTGTTTCTGTTACATGGAACGGAACTGTTGCAGCTTGCGCAGAACAAAAACAAAGTTACACTAGCGGTGCACCAGCTTAAAATGAGGTGCTTATCAGAGGCACGGAGGCTACTACATGCATTAGATGAACTGTGACAGAGGGACCAAACAGCGAAGCTTTATTTCCACCAGAGAAATGCCTGTCGATAGTGTGGGACCATTTTGGGTAGGCTACAACAAGAATGACCAAGGTGTCATTTAAATATTGCTGCAAAAAACTGCTGCTAAAGAGCGAATACATAAGGGATAGGCTAATGCACGGCTAGCTGTACATTGAACGATTTTAATGCACGAGGTGAAGGCAAGAACCACCTGACGCGAAGCTACAGCTAGTTTCAGATCAGAAAACGATCCGTAAGATCACATTTATTCAAATTAATTATAACATTTAGCTACTTGAATTCATTATTAGAGAGAGAGAGAGAGAGGGGTGACAGTTGCCTGTGTGAATTAGCCTAACTGCGTCTCTCCAGTAGGCGATTTAATCTATTTTATTAATAAAAGTCACGGGGCAGCATTTTCAAGAAGTTTGTGTCCTCCTGAATCTTTGTACACGTGCACAGCGCGATCTCCGATCTCACAAACCAAAATAAACTGTCATGGATGTTTACAGAGCAGAGGTCACCTTTTTTTAATTCCAATGGGAGAGATGGACTTTGGTTTGTCTTTTGTTTATTATTCATTTGTGCTGTATTGTTGGTTACGGTGTTATTTCGGTTTCAAAAGCCAGCAATAAATAACACTTTAATATCTAAAGAGTGTTCATGTGATTTTATACATTAGTAATGTTGGGAAATGAATAAATGCATAATAATCGTCATAATCGTAAAACCGTGATTATTCCTCAGACAATAATCGTACCAACAAAATCTATAATCATTGCATCCCTAGATGATATGACATATTTTGATTCTACAAATACTTTTTGACCTGTTCAAACATTACATTACATTAATTACATTTTTATCTCCAGGTGCCTAAAAAACATAATGTTGAAAAAGAGGAGGAGGAGTAGAAAAGGGGAAAGAGTCTAACCAATCTTTGAGTCAAAGCAGTGACCTGTTATTACTGTCTATATGCTATTATGTTTGTGTCTGTAAATCTTTTACATGTCCAGCTGAATTGATCAATTATTTGGCTTGTAAATGTATTTCTTTAATTGCACTAGTTTTTTTCTTCATTGTATTTTTTCTATGGTGTTTGTATGTGATTTTAAATGTTTGTTTTGAGCTTTGTTCAATTTTCTTTGTTTCAAAGACGTTGGAACAATGTTTTATATTTTACTGCAAACTCTACATGTTATAGTATAAATATAGAAACTCCCATAAAACTTTACTGTATTGTTTTATACATTGGTTAATGCAGTGGTTAACATGAACAGCTGAACAATGCTGCATTTATTAATCCTGGTTAATATTATTTTTTACATATACATTTTAACATTAATATTATTAGTTCATAATGCATTGTGAACTAATAATGCACTAATGACCAATATTAGATTTATGGATTTTAATTAACAATGATTAATAAATGCTGTAAAAAAATATATACTGAGTGCATTCACTAATGTTACAGACGTGTAGTGTGAAGTGATGCAGAAATTACAAATTCTTATTTGATCCTGAGTTTGAAATAATTTTACAATGTACCGGTAAAACATCAAAATTAAAGAAAAAAAAATTATTGTAAGGCTGTCTGTATATGGTGGTAAAATTGGTTATGTTGTTATTCTGATTGTTTATCTTCCTTTGGTTATGTAACTATCACATCTTTTCAATAAAAATATTTTGCTGTGGCTGAACGTAGGATGGCCATCACATTGGGTTGTTTTTTGTTTCTAGTCTACAAAGTGATAACTGAGCATTTTTAACTATCAGAAGATCAATATGGACTCATCTTTATCATTTTTTCGACATGCACTCTGTACTCTTCTTGCACAAGAAAGCAGTACAGGGGTTATGAGAACAAAGGACCTATATAAGATACATATATAAGAACCGTGTTTTGTTTGATACCAAATGTTCATTTCAAGAAATCGACCAGAGGACAGGGGTGGACATCGATGTCGGCAGTGCTCTATATGCAAGCAACAAATTAAAGCTCCTTCCTGAGTTCTTGAAGGAGATAAAGGAGTTTTACCACTCTGACGGCTTCACTGTGGATTTCAGCGTCAAAGAAACACTGGATAAAATTAACACGTATGTGAAGGAAAAAACACGGGGGGAAAATAGACCAAGCTGTTGATGGTCTGGAATCTGACACTTTGATGTTTCTTCTCACTTACATATATTTTAAAGATAAACACACACCTATACAATAGTCACAGACTTTTGTAATTCTGGCAATGCCATCGTCTCAGATCCCTTTAAAAATGTCACTCTTTCTTCCAAAGGAAAATGGGACATGCCATTTAACCCAAGCAGGACCCGTCAAAGTAGATTTCATGTGGACGCTGAGACCACTGTTCCAGTACAAATGATGCACCAGTACGAATCCCTCAAAGTTTATTATGATGTCGAACTCACTTCTAAAGTCCTCTGTCTAGACTACAACAACTCTTTCTCCATGTTTCTGGCTGTACCAGATATTCACTGGCCAGTTAAGACCATCAAAGATCTGGAGATGGCCATCTCTAGACAGCACATTGAAAAGTGGAGGACAGCTGTCAGAAGAAGGTTGGTTGTCATAATTATTTAATGTATATCAAAAATAAAGTTATCCGGACTCATAAAAGCATAGATGTTCAATATCTCCATATGGGCCAGTCAATGATTTATTTTGTCCTTCAGAAACACTGACATCTATGTCCCCAAGCTCTCTCTGAAAACATCATATTCCCTGAAAGATATTTTGAAAGGAATGGGAATGGCTGATATGTTTACAGATAAAGCCGACTTCACAGGAATTTCAGAGGAAAAGATGCTCATTTCAAAGGTACAATTTCTAGATCACTTTCTAAAATACTATTTTAAATTAACTGAAGAGTTTTAATGTACTATTTCAAAAAAACATCAATTTTTAAGAGGACTCACTCTGATTCACTTTCAGGCTTTGCATAAGGCCAGTCTGGATCTAGATGAGAAAGGAACCACCGCAGCAGCAGTGACAACGGTTGATTTCAGACTATTGTCCTACAGCCCATTGGATACTTTGAGTTTTGACCGTCCATTCATGATCTTTATCACTGACCAAAAAAATGACAACATCCTCTTCTTTGGAAAAGTTGTCAATCCGGAGGAAAAACAGTATTGTGACATTCAAGATGTCATGACAACATTAGCCAGCATGTGTCCATGATTTAAACAACTGTTGTGCCATTATATTTCTATTAATATAGGACCGAGATACTCGATTCTTCTTCTAGAGGTCTTCAACCCTGGTCTTGGAGACCTAGTATTTCTGTTTCCTCTGGTGAATGCACACTTATCTGCCAAGTGGCAACTGTAACTTCTTAATTGGAAAAAAAAAATCAAGTTTAAAAAAAATAATAAAATAAATTAGGGAACACAACTTAACCTATGTCTTACAATTACTTTCATACTCCACACAGTTGGTGTAGAAATTAAAATCTGTGATTGTTGATTGGATTACCCAGCTCTGGATAGAAATAGAGCTAATAATTAGTGAAATGAGTAAAATAGTACAAACATTCCTAAACTGTGATGCTAAAGGACTCTCCTGAATAATCTCAGCTGGTCTCAATTTGTAATCATGCCTTTACAAATAGGATGGTTTGCTGTTTGAAGAAAGCTTTGAGTTAAACTTCTGCTAACTGGTCTTTTTTTTTAATTCACTGCATTTTATTTTTATTTTATGCTAATCAAAAAGTAATAAAAATAAATATTTTGCATAAACCTCTGGCTATATTTATTCAATACGGCACTTGTTGGGAATCTAGTTGGTCATCAATTTAAAAAAATATATTGTTCTAAGCATTGTAATGTGATATATAGGTCACATTTTCTCCATAAAGGATTTTGCTGACACTGAAGGTCAACGGCTTTCCTTCTCTTTACCCAGTTTACGCAGTAATCTGTGTGTATTTCAACAGTAAGTGGATACATATCTCTTAATTATCACTCATTTATTGACATGCACCCAGGTTTTACTCCTCTTTCATAATAATAATACAGGTTATGCATGTTACCTATAGGGGGTAAGTAGAACTGAGTTATGAAGACTAAATAAAAATAATAATAAAAAAATAAATAGAATACTCAAAATACATATTTGCTGGTAAAATACAACATTTTGTAATTAAAAGGTATAGTAAATTATACTACATAATGAAAAAGGGATGAGTTTGAAAATGATGTCAAATATATTAAGTACATATCAGCAATCATTTCATCAGTGTGGTTAAACACTGCAAACGTTTATTCACTGCACTGATTTGAGTCCATACTTTGTAGTTAATAATTGGTTTTCTCTGCTGAGTAAAATAAAAAGTAAACAGAGTAAAGGTTGTTTCATGATCAAACTTGAGGACATGGGCTTTATAATTCAGTCCAGTTTGGGGAAAGAGAAACAGCAGCAGTCTGGAAAGGTGAGACATTTATGTGTTCACAAGATAAATCATACAATTATTAACAAATTATATAGGACATTGTTTGATAAATATGTAAAGTTAATCTGTTAGAAGAACAAAGAGTGAAAATGGGGGTGAATTAATTAGGAACATTTTTTTCTTTGTCAGTAAGTTAAACTGTCTTGAGCATTTGATGTATTTCTGTCAATAAAATGTTGTAAAAATGTTTCTGTTAAATTTCTTCAGGTCCCTCAAACAAGACCATGGAAAGGAACATCATATATTTGTGGATTTGTGCTTTTGCAGTAGTTCATGGAAATCAAGAGACTTCACCACAACCTCCCATCAGTGATAAACTCCCATCATTGATAAAGATGATAAACAATGATTTTGCTTTTCACCTGTACAAGAGGCTTGTAGAAATGCCCGAGTATCAGTCCAAGAACATCTTCTTCTCTCCCTTCAGTGTGTCCATGGCCCTTTCTGAGCTGTCTTTAGGAGCCGGAGGCGAAACCAAAGAACAGCTTCTCAGTGGCATCGGCCATAACAGCTCGGTCTTCAGCACTGAAGAAATGCACCAGATGTTCCACAGTCTCCTGGAAGAAATCGACCAGAGGACAGGGGTGGATATCGATGTCGGCAGTGCTCTATATGCAAGCAACAAATTAAAGCTCCTTCCTGAGTTCTTGAAGGAGATAAAGGAGTTTTACCACTCTGACGGCTTCACTGTGGATTTCAACGTCAAAGAAACACTGGATAACATTAACACGTATGTGAAGGAAAAAACACTGGGGAAAATAGACCAAGCTGTTGATGGTCTGGAATCTGACACTTTGATGTTTCTTCTCACTTACATATATTTTAAAGGTAAACTCAGACACCTATACAATAGTCACAGACTTTTGTAATTCTGGCAATGCCATCGTCTCAGATCCCTTTAAAAAAATGTCACTCTTTCTTCCAAAGGAAAATGGGACATGCCATTTAACCCAAGCAGGACCCGTCAAAGTAGATTTCATGTGGACGCTGAGACCACTGTTCCAGTACAAATGATGCACCAGTACGAATCCCTCAAAGTTTATTATGATGTCGAACTCACTTCTAAAGTCCTCTGTCTAGACTACAATGACTCTTTCTCCATGTTTCTGGCTGTACCAGATATTCACTGGCCAGTTAAGACCATCAAAGATCTGGAGATGGCCATCTCTAGACAGCACATTGAAAAGTGGAGGACAGCTGTCAGAAGAAGGTTGGTTGTCATAATTATTTAATGTATATCAAAAATAAAGTTATCCGGACTCATAAAAGCATAGATGTTCAAATGTTTTTAAGTTCAATATCTCCATATGGGCCAGTCAATGATTTCTTTTGTCCTTCAGAAACACTGACATCTATGTCCCCAAGCTCTCTTTGAAAACATCATATTCCCTGAAAGATATTTTGAAAGGAATGGGAATGGCTGATATGTTTACAGATAAAGCCGACTTCACAGGAATTTCAGAGGAAAGGATGCTCATTTCAAAGGTAAAATGTCTAGATCACTTTCTAAATGATGATTTAAAATGAACGTTTTATAGTATATAAAAAGCATTTTTAAAAGGACACGCTTTGATTCACTTTCAGGCTTTGCATAAGGCCAGTCTGGATCTAGATGAGAAAGGAACCACCGCAGCAGCAGTGACAACGGTTGATTTCAGACTATTGTCCTACAGCCCATTGGATACTTTGAGTTTTGACCGTCCATTCATGATCTTTATCACTGACCAAAAAAATGACAACATCCTCTTCTTTGGAAAAGTTGTCAATCCGGCGGAAAAACAATAATGTGACATTCATGATGCCATGACAACATTAGCCAGCATGTGTCCATGATTTAAACAACTGTTGTGCCATTATTTTGCTGCATGTTTGATGTCGGACAGAGGTACTCAATCCTTCTTCTAGTGCAGGGGTGCCCAACCCTGCTCCTGGCGATCGACTGTCCTGCAAAGTTTAGCTTCTAGAGCAAGGGTTTCAAACTCAATCCCTGGAGGGCCGGAGCCCTGCAGAGTTTTGTTCCAACCCTGCTCCAACACAAGCCTGAAGGACTTGATTAGTTGGATCAGGTGTGTTTAATTAGGGTTGAATCTAAAATCTGCAGGGCTCCGGCCCTCCCGGGATTGAGTTTGACACCCCTGATCTACTACACGCACGAATCCGTGGACGTGGCTAAACAGGCAGTGCATTAGGGTTGAATCTAAACTCTGCAGGGCTCCGGCCCTCCAGGAATTGAGTTTGACACCCCTGTTCTAGAGGTTCACGTTCCTGCTGAGTTTAGTTCTAATGCATATCAAACACCTCAACCATCTTATCAAGGTCTTTTGATATAGCTGACCTGCAAGATTGAGTACTGACAGGCAGGCATTGCAAGATCTCTGGTGAATGTATACTTATCTGCCAAGTAGCAATATGTTATATGTCGGGGTGGCGAACGTTGGTCCTGGAGAGTTTTGCTTCAACCCTAATCAAACACACCTTAACACCAAACAAGTTAATCAAGGTCCGAACGGTTACGAAGCTACAGGCAGGTGAGTTTTAATTAGGGTTGGAGCTGAACTCTGCAGAGCTGCGGCTCTCCAGGACCGGAGTTCGCCACCCCTGCTATATGTAATGCCTATTTGGAAAGATGTGTTGTAAAAAGTTACGTAAAATTCAAATACTGGCAAAACTGGCCTTTGTCTTGCATTAATTTCATACCCTACACAGTTGGCATAGAGATTAAAATCTGTGGCTTGTCCATTTTATTATCTATCTCTGGATAGAAAACAAAGAAATAATAAGTGAAGTGAAAGTGAAAAGTAAAATACAAACACATTCGTTCGAACAAACATATTGCTATTGTAACATGGCAGTAAGCACACAAAAACATACTTGCTTAGATCTCATAAATGTATAGCCATTCTGCAAGTCTAATCCTTTGAGTCCTTGCCTATTGTTTAGAGCAGTGGCGCCCAATCCTGGTCCTGGAGAACCCCCAATACTGCACATTTTTGGTGTCTCTCTTATCTGACACTCACATTTGGCGGAAGATTAAACAAGTTTTATTTTTTAATTCATTTTCTACGACAACATATGTACATCATAGTCCCATTCACAAACAATTTATGAATCAATTTCTTCAAGTGGAACAAACTGCTTTAGGCCTACAAAAACATGATCGACTCTCATCATTCCCAGCTACACTGAACTTATCCCTTTTTCTGGTAAATGCGGGGGGATAATGACAAGTGAGAGTGAGATTTAATCTTTGCTACATGCTTGTTTGGTTAGGATGAGCATATGAATTACAAAAATGTATGACATCTTGGAATATCTGTCCATGTGCTACTGGTGTGCACCTGAATGTAATGAATTTTGTTTCTAGGTAATCATGAGAAAAGTTGCACATATACGTCACAAAAGTGTACATTTCTGCATTTTTTCATTCAGCAAAATCGGTTTACTTACCATTGTTTTCCAGATTGAGTTTGATAAATCATGGCCTGAATATGCATTGCGCATGCGTATAGAGCTCCGGATCTAAACTCCACCATTTTGGCAGGCAATCAGGAGAGCGCTAGAGCATTGGTATCGACAGTTGTACAACAATAATTTAAAACCACTTTTTAGACCTTACAAACCTTACTATTTCAACATGGTGGACAGCTGCTGTGCGCCAGGATGCCAGAACAGGCAGGGGAAAGCTAGGGTTGCCAACCGTCCTGTATTAGCCGGGACGTCCTGTATATTGGGCTTAATTTATGTGTCCCTTGGCCCGTTTCTTGCCCCCTCACACAGTATTTGTTAAGTAAATCAGAAAATCCTGAACATAACTGTTTGAGGAAGGCTGCAGAATCCTCTGCTGGCTGATCACTCCCGCTTTACAATTAACCGGCGCTCGAGCTAATGCCAATAGGCCCTTTTCACAATGACGTCAGCTAACTTCCGCTTTCCCGCAAAGCAGTGTATCTGTACTTCCGTTATACCTTTACACTGGAGACTTCTCGGGAAAATGTAGGAAAAACTTGAAATATGACAGGCGTTATTTAAGAGTTAAGACTAATAATGTTAATGTACTTACAGTCGGGTTCTTTTGCGAACGTTTTCTGCATCTGCTTTAGATGGGTGGCTTGCTTGCCGCAACTGCTTGCTTTCAGATTTGTATGACAACGATTATGTGTTCACAAAATACATACTTGAAATTCAACAATTTCTTCTCTTCCATGTCAGTTTTCTTCACGCATTCACGAGAGTACCACAACGCATGACGAAGACTGACACAGAAGAGAAGAAATTGTTGAATAAAGTCATTATTTTTGTTTTCTTTGCACACAAAATGTATTCTCGTAGCTTCATAAAATTACGATTGAACCACTGATGGCACATGGACTATTTTAATGATGTCCTTACTACAATTCTGGGAACATTTCAGTTGCATTGTTATTTATGCAGGATCAGAAATCTCTTCAGATTTCATCAAAAATATCTTAATTTGTGTTCCGAAGATGAACGAAGGTCTTATGGGTTTGGAACGACATGAGGGTGAATAATTAATGACAGAATTTAAATTTTTGGGTGAACTATCCCTTTAAATTTAATGTAAAATTCATAGAGCATATTCTACATTCACTTTGATTTGAAGTGAACTCTGTGATTTTCTTTCAGGTTAAACATCAAGCTGCTTTTGATGTAGATGAGGAAGGAATAGAAAGAGCAGACTTTGGGATAGATTTATCCAGGACAAAACTACCAGTTTACAGATTTGATCGTCCATTCATTATTTTTATTGTCGAACCGATGAATGACAACATACTTTTCATGGGAAAAATGGTCAATTCAATGGAAAAGCAGTGACGTGACATTCAAGATATCATAACTGACATTAAACGGCCATGATTTTGTATAAATGCAGTACATTTATACAGCTATTTCTTTAAACATTTTAAAGAAATGTTAGCATGTTACTGTCCACAAACGCATAGTCAGCATGTGTTATTAAATCATTTAATAAAGTCTCCTGCATCTGTGTGTACAGGTTGAACTTTATTATACTTAAATACCCTTTGGAAAAGGCACATAAAAAGACTCAAGTAAGCGTCTCATGTTGTTTAAATGTCTTCACACAAAACACCTGGTAGGTTTAATATCAAAGAAAACAGGACACTATTATTTGAGCTGATATAAATATTTATTCCCTCTTTTATATATTCCATCTTTACATGCATGTCAGGCAATCTCAGTAGCTGAAAAAGGTTTATTGGGCTCAACTAAAGACCATCGTGACTTATTTTGAAAAGTGCAGGGCATATCAGAGGTACCATCCCCACAATGACTGTCAAACAGAACAGAACAACTAGAGGATGTTTAAGGAGGCACATTTCAAATTTTAAGGGCTTCCCTTTGCCCCAATGCAACATCGAAAGACTGACGTCACTGTCACGGCTTTTGACTAAAAGATTCAAAGGTATAAGATCCAGAGGAACTTGAACAGATCCCCTGCAGGAATTACAGAAAATGCAGGAAATGCTGCACAGAAACCGGCTACTGTTGGCAGATTTCCTGAGAAACAGCAGTGAGCCACACTCGCTCCGGAATCAAACTATATCACGTTACCATTAGTGATCTAGCATAGAAGTCAACGCACATAGATCGGAGAATCCTGGCCTGTACACAATAGCTGCTATATACATGTTACGCTGCAAATCAGGTCTTTTTGATTTGACTGGGTTTGATACAAAAACTCCAATTTCATGTGTTTTTGCTCTATAAATGAACCAGAAATGCACACTGACTTTCTTCATTACACAGCTTCAAATCATGCATAGTAGGACCATTCTGATTATACAGAGGCTACATAATATCATTTAGGGGTATTTATGTGAGCACAATTATAAAAAAATATTAAAATCACCATTGGTATTTTAAAAAATACAGTCACAGACGAATTTGGTAAAAGAAACCATAAAATATGCTAATCGTATAATTTACGTTGCTCCTCAAGGGGAGTCAACTTCCACGTCCATTCTAAAGATGACTAGCGTTTGCAGGCAAGATATGTTCAAACAGATAATGCTATAAATAAGTTTCCTTTTCATTGCACAGTACTCACAATATACTACAGGAGACGTCATAACAGAACTCAGCAATGACCTGAAATTAAATGAGTCTTGAGCTGGTATCAAGAGCAGATCATGTTCAAGCTTTTCGAGGATGCCCAGTCTCTTACGTACAGTATGTTTATAACGGACATTACTATCAAACGGGTCCAGAAGACGAAAGGAAAGAGACAGGAACTCTGCGTGATTATACAGGATGTGTGCAATTCTTAGTCAGAAATCCATGCAATGTTTTTACACATCTGCCGTTAAACTGAAAGGTACTACAGCGCAGGGTCCTGGTCCGAAGGGGCTGGTCTTTAGAAAGGATGCTTGTGCATGTGTGAATCAACATGTTAACGAGGTGAATTATTTCTGTCTGTGTTGCAGTGCATTTAGTTTTCTGTTCATGGATGGAAGCTGCAACACCAGTGTCAACTTGTATTTAACAGCACAAAAGAAAAATGCTCTCAAATGCCCCCATGATGACCTTTGTGACCTTGCCTGAATGGATCAGATGAGGAAAGCACACCATTGTGATGCGTCCTCTGAGTACTCGTGTTTAGTTGTAACTTCTCTGCAGGGGAAGATGAAAGGTGGAGTCATCGAACAGTGGGTTCTTCACTTCCATTTCCCCGGTCTGGAAAGAGAATGATACTTTCAAACACAGCGGCACTACAGGAGACTTCAAACTGTAGCACAGTGGGTGACATATAATACCATCGATTACACCTGCAGGAGTCGTGATTTATGACAGCGATAAGTGAGATCTCTCTCATACGTGAACACAAAGACACAGACGTGATCCGCCACACTCAGAATTATGTATATAAACATATTGCTCTTACTGGGGCAAGTCCTGGGCACTCATACACAGTGAAGTCTCCGTCTTCATTTTCCTCATCCGAAGTGGCTCCCGACTCAGGAATCTTGGAATCATTTTGTTGCCTGCATAATAACAAAACACAGAAGGCATGCCACCGAGTTTTGAATAATAATGTAAATAATGTCAATGCATGAGTCAGTTTTGGTCAGAAAATAGGCTGATGTATTTAACCTGATGAATTATAGCCAAATGTTCACGGGACATCACATTATTTCATTTTAACCTACATATTTTAAAATATACACAAAAAAGAACAAATAAAATAAGACTTAGAGCTGTTTTATTAATGGTGTGCATACATTTTGTTTCTCTATTACCTAAGTTATATAAGTTGCTCATGAATAATTTCTAATATTCCAGTGTTCCATTATTCATTATAGGCCTACATGTTAAATTGTTAAATGACTGTGGGATAAGAAATATTGTTATCTGTTTTTAAAATTAAATGGAGTAGATGACATATTCAATACTATTCCAGAGTTTGGGATCTTTTTTTATTTATTTTTTATAAAGTCTCTTGCTAAGGCAGCAATTACGAGCTCAAAAATATAATAATAAATAAATAAATGTTATTACTATTTAAAATAACAATTTCTATTTGATTATTTAAAAAATAATAATTTATTCCTGTGATTGCAACACTGAATTTTCAGCAACCATTACTCTAGTCTTCAGTGTCACATGATCCATCAGAACCAAACCATTTTTGAACAAATTTGAAGAAACATTTCTCGTCAACATTATTAAATGGAAATTTCATTGGAAAAAATTGAGTAGAAATATAATATAAATAGAAAGTCCAAAAGAACAGCATTTAAATGATTTATTCTTTACTGTTATGTTTGACCAATTTCACACATTTTCTAAAAAAAAATTAAATCTTTCAAAAAATAAAACGAAGCATATCTAATATACTCTAATTATTCAAAATCCAGGCATGCAGGATAAGGGTTGCTGGGAAATGCGTTATATCCATGAAAGGCAGTTCATTCATTCTATTGGCCAATTACGTACTTGAGTGACATCATTTGCTGCTTCTGGAGCTGAAAGTGGTACATCTGGGCACTCTGTGCAAGTGTTTTATCACCAGTCTAATAACAGAGTAACAGACAAGTGCATCAGCACATCCAACATACAAGAACATACAAGCATCACGACACATGCAGGAATGATGCTTTGCTTTTTTATGTATGTATGCTCTACTCACCTTGCCACTATCATAAGAACTGGAACCTATTAACCCAAAAGCAGGATAATCAACCTTCTGAGCCAGACGACTGTCTCTCTGCATCCTGAGAAGAAAGCATCATCTTCAGCTTCAGTATCATTCATGTCTACTTATTCATGCAGGTATTTGAACCAACAAGGTTTGTCAAGATTATATAACATCTCACCTGACCCAACACACTCCAGTCAAGACCATGGCAACTGAGCCCACCATGAGAAACACACCCAAAAATACTAACAAAAGAAGATAAAAAAGATTGTCATGAAAAAGCTGAAGAAGCAAGAAGGAAAAGCACTGCAGTGACACAGTCCGCAAACTCATATACAATTATAAACATCAGCAAACAATACACAGTATAACGAACTGATGAAAGAGTGGTCCTCAGAGGGGTACTGGATGATAAAGGGGGCGCTGTGCAGAGCAGAGATAAAGGGAGTGTGTGAGGCTGGGCTGGTGCTAGAGGCGGTGGTGGTCAGGGCACTTGTCAGAGGCTGTTCTGATGTAGCAGCAGTAGGAGATGCCTCTGCTCTGTGCTGACTGCTTGGCCAGGATCCATCCTCAGGGACTTTGGAAGCAGCTGGAGAGGGGGCTGAAGAACATAAGAGATTGAAAAAAGAGTGAGAGAGACTGTCTTCTGAATAGAAAACACTGAATTTATAATGTTTTTTGGTTACACTTTACTTGAAGGGGTGTGCATAAGACTGACATGACGCCTTCATAATCATGACATGACACCTACATATGAAGGTTTTGTATGCATGTTTATGACAACACTCATTAAGTGTAATTTGCTCAGTTATGTAATTTTTAATGCAAAGATGACATTGTTTGAGATGTCTTTGTTATGGGCTATGGTTAGGGGTAAGGGTAGGGGTAGGGTTAGGTTAGGTCAAATAATGTCATATTTGCATTAAAAATGACATAACTGAGCGAATGACACTTAATGACAGTTGTCATAAACATGCATAAAACCTCCTTCATATTCATGACATGTGTCACACCCCTTCAAGTAAAGTGTTACCTGTTTTTTTATTTTATTAATTTTTTTAACAATGTGGAGTGGGTGGCAAATTATGGTAGCATAATTCATAAAAAACAAAACAAAAAAACAACAACTAATGCCTCATGTTCTTCTAAACTGTATGCTGTTACAAAAGGTGAAATAGTATGCACTCTTTTCCATTCAACTTTATAATTTCATTGTGTCCGAAGCTATCAATTGACTCTGCGCAGGGAGTTTGATTGACAGGCAATCTGACCAATTATAACGCTGAATCTGCCAATTTTCTCAAACAAACAAACCAGACAGGTTAGCAGATTAACTTTGGTGAACTCTAAAAAACGGCGTGCTGCATTGACGTCTTTCAGTGGTTGAAACAAGACCTTCTGATGTTCATTTATGTTTATTTTTCACGACACATCAAAGAGCCACAAAACGGTATTTATTGTTTGAAATAGTTAAAAAATGACAACAATTGAAAGTTAAGACTTTGTTTCATATCTAAAGTAACCTGCTCTGTCTTGTCTGTTGGTGTGTTGTCAGTTTTCGCGATATATTTTTGACTGTGTGAAAACAAGATATGAAGCGTGAGAGCGCCATGAGTTGTCGGGAATAGCTACAGTAACGAAGGGTTAATTGCTTTTTGTAGGAACACAGCTAAACTGAAGTCATTATCTACTCATAATCTTCCCCTGCTAGCTCACAAACCACATTCTCGCTCACGTTCAATTCAAATAGTGTCAGCCCTGTCATCAAACACTTCTCACATGAACAGTGTCAGTTTGAATATAAATATCGTATGGCTTCAGAAACCCTGAGTAGACTGCAGTGCACATTTAGTATGTACTTGATATGTTCACTGTTATTATATGGAAAACAGGAGCACAAAGACTTTATCCTTTTATGTCTTACAAAAGAAAGAAAGTTATAAAGGTTTGGAATGACATAAGGGTGAGCAGGCTTCCCATGCTACCTTACCTGAGTGTTTCAGCTCTGATTCTCTGTGTTTGCTGATGATGGAGGAGAGAATGTCTATCTCTTCATCCAGCTCTGCGAGATGGGTGACCTTGACTGCTAGGGCAAGAAAGTGGGACAGAGAAATAAAAGGAAAGAAAGGAAGGCATTATATGGAAAACAGGAGCACAAAGACTTTATCCTTTTATGTCTTACAAAAGAAAGAAAGTTATAAAGGTTTGGAATGACATAAGGGTGAGCAGGCTTCCCATGCTACCTTACCTGAGTGTTTCAGCTCTGATTCTCTGTGTTTGCTGATGATGGAGGAGAGAATGTCTATCTCATCATCCAGCTCTGCGAGATGGCTGACCTTGACTGCTAGGGCAAGAAAGTGGGACAGAGAAATAAAAGGAAAGAAAGGAAGGAGGAAGAGAGAGAATAAGTCAAAATCTGCAGTACTTACATTACTGTTCAAAAGTCTGGGGTCAATTTTTTTAAATTATTTGGCCGAGATACAACTATTTGAATATCTGGAATCTGAGGGTGCAAAAAAATCTAAATTTGGAAAAGTTGTCCAAATGAAGTTCTTAGCAATGCATATTACTAATCGAAAGAAAGGAAGGAGGAAGAGAGAGAATAAGTCAAAATCTGCAGTACTTACATTACTGTTCAAAAGTCTGGGGTCAATTTTTTTAAATTATTTGGCCGAGATACAACTATTTGAATATCTGGAATCTGAGGGTGCAAAAAAATCTAAATTTGGAAAAGTTGTCCAAATGAAGTTCTTAGCAATGCATATTACTAATCAAAAATTACGTTTTGATATATTTACTGTAGGAAATTTACAAAATATCTTCATGGAACATGATCTTTACTTAATATCCTTATGATTTTTGGAATTAAAGAAAAATCTATCATTTTGACCCATACAATGTATTTTTGGCTATTGCTACAAATATACCCGGGAGACTTATGACTGATTTTATGGTCCAGGGTCACATATTTGAAAGAAGTCCTTTATGCTCACCAAGGCTGATTTATTTCATTAAAATCACAGTAAAAACTGTACTACTGTGAAATATTATTACAATTTAAAAGATGTGTTTTCTGTTAGCGCCGATAGCCTTGTGTGAATGGTGCTGACATAACGCCATTGTGTTATAGGCATCCCGAGTTCGAATCCCAGCTCGAGGACCTTTCCTGGTCCTGCCCCCTCCCCCCCCCCCCCCCTTCCTTTCCCGCCTTTCCTCCCCCCCCCCACTTCGCTTCCTGTCTTCTCTACACTGTTCTGTTGTAATAAAGGCAAAATGCCAAAAAAATTATATATAAAAAAAATCAGTTTTATTATATATAAAAAAAATCAGTTTTCTTTTTATAATAAATTTTAAAATGAAGACAGGACATTCAGCTTTGTCATCATATAAATTACAGTGTCACATGATCCTTCAGAAATAATTCTAATATGTTGATGTGGTTCTCAAGAAACCTTTATGATTATTATCAATGTTTAAAACAAAATAGAAAGTTAAAAAGAACAGCATTTATTACCAACATCCCTTTACTGTCACTTTTGACCAATTTAATGCAAATTTGCTGAATAAAAGTGTTAGTTTCTTTCAAAAACAAACAAAAATCTTACTGACCCTGAATGTTTGACTGGTAGTGTATTTGCAAATCGTACTATATATGCACATGGAACTGCATCTTATCTTAGAGTTAAAGCTGTCACTGTCACAGGTCAGTTATTGAACTATGTTAAATAATAATGCACCAAGGAATATGACATATATCTTGGCATAGTTTGTATTGCATTGGGTAAAATGTGCATGCCATACTGCTATATTTATGAACATTTAAAATTATTAATCATGACATGCACCAAAAATTTGCGTGCTGAAGTTTTATGAGCTTATGCACTGCGGAATCCGTGAGTGTGTGTACTGCAGTGAGTGTAGGCGGATTTGGTCAGTCGGTTTGTTGTGTGGTGCTGCTATGCGTATGTGGGCAGTGGGGCAGGAAGAGGACGGGGGAGGGGCCTCTACAGATTCATGAATGAAACCCGTCACCACTGAGTAAGTGCCAAGAGCAAAAACTTCACGAGAGATAAGAAAAAAAGATGGAATGTTTGAGAGAGATAGACAGAAAGAAAGCGAGAGAAAGAGGGTGTGTGTATGTGTGTGTGAGAGAAACAGATGCTTCAGCCATTCAACCATGAAAGTTCTATTTTTACCAGCGTGAGCTCAATTTATTTAAAAGTGTCAGATTATTTATTTTCCACTCCAAATAATGTGGAAAACAGCTTTTGTTTGCTGTGGACTACACAGCTAAGGGATACAATTTTGTCTAGTGATCTAAACGTGTACAGACGTATTTGTGTGTAAAACCTGTTTGCTGACGATTTTACACAGGAATCATGATTCCTCAATAATTGCATAACTTATGAGAGTCCAAATGGGTCTCATTCACTAATAGTGTACAAGTGTTCTTGTGTGAAAAGGTTTTTCATGTCAAAATTTATGCCATGCTTTATTGTAATGCTGATGAATCCAGACTATTCTACTGTAAGTGAAGGAGCAATAACCCACAGTTAAGAATTTACATAATGCATGCCCTAGCCATCTCTAAATAAGGGCTTTCCACACAACCTCTCTCGTACAGCCATTCATCCCTCTCTGAAACACATTCTTGCACTCTTGCTCGAGATCAAAATCTTTAAAGCCAAGTGTGTCAATGTCAAAACTGGCTGTAACTGGCTATAAGCATCTTTTAAATAGGCCTTTACTGCATCAATCCCAGATCAAGCTACAATAGACATTATTTTGTTATTCTGAAATGAGAATCATCAATTACAGTAGCTATTCAATTTCTCATAAATCATAATAATATTTCTAAAAATTCACACAGACAATAATAAAAAATACATATTGCAAAAAAAACGTGCAGTTAGTAAATGAGAGCCAATAGATTTGGCACAAGCCAGAGAGCAACAAAATAGTAGGCAGGTTAAATTAGCCACCATAAACAACATACATACATGTCCAACTTTATATCAGTCTAACAAAAAGGCTGTGTGAAAAATGTGTGAGGCCTCTAAGGTCTCCTAAATGAACTGTAGAAAAGAAAGTGAGAGTTAAAAGAGGAAGAAGAAAAGGGCGCTGTTCATACTCCTGCCTGTTGAATAGTATCGATTAGATGTCGACAAAAGCACTGCCCTCCTAAGGCAGCACTGGAAAATTACCGAGCAATAATCTTCAAGGTTGTAGTCAAGATGAACATTTTTTTGGCTGAAAACAAAAATGAAATGCTTGAGGATATTTACATCTAACTGCTGCTTGCTTGTATGGTTAAAGCTAAGGCAGCATTAGTCAATCCCTACCACTGCAGTGTAGAAAGAGACCGCCTGAATTATTTCATTAGCCCCCCTCCTTCCTTTTGCATCTGCAGCAATGTGTGGGTGGAAGAGGGGGAGAGGGAAGCCAGACTGGAAGGTTGCGAGGAGTGAGAGGTCTTCCACTGCAGTCCAATGCATATGATGGGGAACCCTGAAAATGCTTCCTTACATTTTGAAATGCTATGTTTCAGATTAACGTGAAATTATCTGACAAAATCACTGTAAACTGTTTTCATTGCTGCTACAAAGACATTTGCCAAAACAAACCTGTAAAATGTGTGCACGACCAAAGATGGTACACCAAGATGGTTTCATAATATTACTATGAATGTGGAAAAAGTCCACTTTCTAATTAAAAGAGCTAATCACCAATTGGTAAAGCCATCGTGCCAATGCATTAGAAGCTCCAGTTCTCACAGAAAGTCAGCTTCCTGAGATGCATGCTTGGGATTATGAATGCGCATGGTTTTATTTTTTTCCAATTTCTATTTTGATTTTTCTGGATTCCATTTTCTTTTTTTTCTTTTTTTCCCCCAGACTCTGTTTTAATGGTTAAATTACATTTTTATTAATAAAAAAGCATGTCTAATGAATGAAATTGAAATCATGGAACAAACAATTTAACAGCAATTTATTGGAAGTATAACAAAAATTGGCCCTATGAAATATGTTTTGTTTTTTTCTCAAATTCAGTTTATTATTTTACCAAATGTGACCCTGGATGGTCATAAGGGTCCATTTTTCGAAATTGAGATTTATACATCACCTGAAAGCTGAATAAATAAGCGATGTATGGTTTGTTATGATAGGAAAATATTTGGCTGAGATCCAACTATTTGAAATCTGGAATCTGAGGGCGCAAAAAAATCAGAATATTGAGAAAATCGCCTTTAAAGTTGTTCAAATGAAGTTCTTAGCAATGCATATTACTAATCAAAAATTTAATTATATTTACAGTAGGACATTTACAAAATATCTTCATGGAACATGATCTTTACTTAATATCTTAATGATTTTTGGCATAAAAGAAAAATCAATCATTTTGACCCATACTATTTTTTTTTTGGCTATTGCTACAAATATAGCCCAGTGACTTAAGACCGGTTTTGTGGTCCAGGGTCACAAATACAGTTTTCTATTATTTTTCTGGCTTCCATTTTAATGGTTTCATTAAACTTTAATAATCAAAATCATCTCTAATTTATTTATTTTATAAATAAAAAATATAATTATTTTCTTTCTTTTTATTTGGAAATACTGTGTTGTGCTAAATACATTCTAGTAAATATTTCTTTCTGGTAAATCCTTAAAAATATATATTTTTTAATAATAATCATTATTAGTAGTAATACTATCATTACATTAAGTAATATATTTTCAGTTTCTGTCAAGACCTTTAAGTTTCTGATTGTATATGATATGGCTACAGTTTTTCTCAAAAGAAACCGTAAAATGCTCATGAAGTGACTCTCAAGAGTAGTTCTAGAAATGATGTTTATGTGTTCATGTACACATATATTGAGGCGGCAGAGGCTGAAAACATCGCGAATCACACATCTTCAGTACTGATAAATGAAACCGTGCATCTACGCCATTCATTTACACAGAGACATGCAGAACTTGCAGGATTCATATTTACATTTTGCGATCTGTTTTTGCGATATTAATATTCTATTAATTTTTAATGTTCACAGACACTAGTCCATATCGCGTTTTGATTTAACTGTACCAACCTACTCTTGATTTATCATGCTGCTGATTTGAAATATGAAATTGAGAAATGACTTGAAATAATAAGTTTTTCAGATTTCAGTTTTTCCCTATTCAATTAGATAGAAGTTGGTTTTGCATGTCTGAAATAGCTGCCCAGAGCTGTTGAAAATATGCCCGTCAAGTGACCAGACATTTCTGAAAGGCACTTTTGTAGGACTCAGTACTCACCAGGGTGATTTCGTCTCCTGATCACACACTTCCCTCGTTTGTTCTCCACAAATGGGTCTAGGCATGGGCCGCAGTGTGAAGAGCCAGGCTGGCAGAAGTGCCGTCGCTCCCGGGCACAGTCCAGACTCGGAGGACAATGTCCCACAACTAACAGAAAAGACAAAGACACTGATAATTGACCCACTTACACACTTTTCACTGAGGTTGTCTCATGTTAATGACCAATATTTTTCCAATTGTCAAAATGACCTGACTGCTGATATCTGAATCCGTGAATGCAAAATATAAATAACTCAAATAAATGAATTATTTCACCCTAAAATTATATTAAAAAGATGCAAGTGGATTAACAAAATTCTCTTGGTTCTCTCAGTCTAACTTGAGATGCCTCAGAGTGAGCGAGCTGCAGCTTGAGTGATCCTCACATAGTATTGTTTAGCTTCCACTTGTACAACAAGAACATGTCAGAATCATTCTAACCAACATTGTTGGTGGAGATTGTAAAGCTTATTGGTATTCAATAGGGAGATCTGAATAATAAATAATTATTATATACATCTTTACAAGATAAACTTCTTTTAATTTGAGTGCCTTGTGGCTGTTTTACACTTGAGGCGAAAGATGGAATGCAAAAATGTGTTCTATGTGAAAACAGGTTTCATGTGAAATAGAAAACTGGTTGAAAATATATACAGGGAAACATATCTTTTTCACAAGGTGGCAATTTCATATGAATTTATTTAATTTGAATTATACAAAAATGTTGTAGAAAAGAAAAGGGTTGTAGAAATTAGTAAGCATTAAGGTTCTTCCCCACCCCTAAACATACTGTAATTGTCACTGGGGGTTGAGAAAGTCGTAGGAAAACGTACAAAAGATATTGCATCTTAATTATCGTAATTTTGCCAAAATGCAAAAAGGTGACGAATTAAAAAACAGCTGAATATTGCTATCCTAACTATGCATGATTGCATGGTGATATGCATTTTTATTAGCATCTGAGAACTGGGGGTGGGCAATATACCGGTAGACATGATTGACTAGTAGAAATTTGTCAACTGGTAGAGATTATGGACTGTCGTCTCTCTTGCCGTTACACGGTCATGTGATGCTGCTGTGCTATGTTGTCATGAAAACATATTGTTTGCACACATTTTTAAGCATTGCGGTTTAGAAACAAATGTTTTTAAGCCGTTGAAATGCAATTAGCAGCGAAAAAGAAACTCATTTTACACATGCACATGAAGACGGTGCTCATAGAGCGCAGGAATATTGAGTTATTTTTGCCGCTTTATAGGCCTTGAACTGTTTCTTTGCAAGTATTCTCATAAACACAGTAGGTCTTAAGTGAAAGCCAACAGCTGAGCAAGAAAACACATGTGTAACAGTATATTGGATCCGGGTAGCTCTTAAAGTGACAGCAGTTAATATTCCTGCTGTCTGTCATTCATGTTACTCAGACTACAAAACAGAGAAAATCTCTCACTGCTCTTGAATAAATCTCTTTTGTAACTTTAATAATAAGAAACATATATTTAATTTACACACAGTGAAGAATATGCATTTTTATACATTTGATTACTTTATACAATATATATAGCATGTCTTATTTATTTGTTCTACTGTAGTAGTATTGCTTGTAATTAGTTTCTTATCCTTATTTAATCGCTGACTGTTGTCTTCAGTGTTTTTTTTTTTGTTTTTTTTTTTAAATTTAGGCTAGTATTCTGTGATATTGACACAGGTGACAAGAATTGTGAAATGTATATGGTCTCAAAAATGTTGATATCAAAAAGACCATATTTACAGAAAAAATTAAATTACTCGTATCGTGATATAAGATTTTGATCATATCGCCCACCCCTACTGAGAACTATATATCTTGTAAGAAGAATTGTTGTTCATAAATATATATATATAAAATATTATATTTTATATATTTTTATATTAATATATATAAGTGTCTTTGATCTTATTCCTTTTTCTTACCATTTTATAAATGCAATAATCCATTCAAAGCCATGTACTACAATGATTCTGACAAGCCTATGGGGTATTTTGGCACCTCATTGCACATTGTGCCTATAAGAACACCTCTTATGTATGGTAAAATAATCGTAATGCAAAGCCTTGAGTTCTACTTCTGAAAGACTCAGCCATTGAAACCTTGGCTCCTGTTTCCATAACAACTGCTATGGCAACTGAGTAGGTGTGACATCACCAGGTGTGAGTCACTGCCAATGCAGCAGCTGAAAAGGGGGCGGGGGATGAACTCTTCTGAACTACAGCCAGTCATGGGAGACAGTGAAGGAAATAAAACGCAACTGACAATATGTAATAAAAAATGGAATCGTTTCAAAAATAATTTATTGCAATGTGTGCAATATAAAAGAACTGTGCATCATGCCTAAATGTATTCATCCCATTTGTACCACATTGCCGTACAGATCTGTGTCACCTTATTAATTGCTATTGATTTCAATGCTCAAACCAACAATCATTGCCTTGCAATTTGCTTTTTACTGGAACTGCCCATCAAGTGCACAAATGTGAAGAAGTGACTCATTGAACCTACAATGCATCAGCAGTGATGGTTTTTACCAGAATCTCTCACTGTCACTGCACTGGAGGTGACTTTAAAGCACACGACGCTTTAAAGCCGAGCTGTTCTCCGTTGTCCATCAGTTTCAGATCTTAATTTCATTAAGAGAGGAACATTAGCCTTTTCTATGTGAAAGTCTCTCAATCACACATATAGGCACAATTATGTACACTGCTGCACAAACACACATTCATTTCCTGCCCTTTATCACTCTTAAAACACAACAATGTAAGAATCTCTTTCTACATCACTTCCTCACCACATATGGTGATGGCTATCACAAATGCATCTGCATGTGACCATCTTAATCAAACCATGTGAATGTAGATAATGTCAAGATACATAAAGATGTGTCAAGATAAATGTAATTTTTCTATTCCGTTTCATTTCATCCAGCTATGTTTGAACACACAACAAAAAAATGCTTTAAACCAGACAACTCAAATTCTACAGGGCTTTCGTAAGACCAATTAGCCGACTAGTCCTTCAGACATCCAGATGATTAGTTGATATTTTCAAATATGTAGATTTGCACATACTTAACCCAGACAAGAAGTTCTGTTGCAGTTTTGTAAGGCTTTGTAGTTAGAAGTGCAGGGAAATAGATCCACCGTAATCCGTGCTACATAGCAAATCTAATACCTACTTCCAAGCACATCACACACACACATCTCTGCTATGGAGCACCACTATCATCTCTCACTCCATCCTGCTCCTGCAAACTACCAACAAAGGCCAAAGCGGCTCTGCTGAGGGTGGAAAGTGTCGGCGTCTGGCCACGGTTCAGACATGCCTCAAGGTGACCCAGTCATGCTGTGCAGAGTAAAGATGACACTCATCTATGACAGACTGAAACAGGCCCCAAAACATTGCTGACAGAAGGACAATTTCTAGATTTGGCTAAAAGCAGAGCTGTTTTTTGGCATATTGTACTTTAAACACAGCAGGGATTTGTATAATTTACCATCACTCTAAAACAGGGATTCTTTGTCAGCTAAAATCATATAAACTAATGTATTGACTGTAATAAATAACAGCCTGGGATTTTAAGTTAATATTTCAATAATTTAACAGCACATTTGCATGTTCACAGTTCACTGATGATGGTTAATGGTCACATGACATGCAGGTAAAATATTTTGTTCATTAAATATAATATATATATACACACATATATATATATACCCAACCACAATTTTGGGAAAAGAGGTATATGTACTTTGAGAATGTCGGATAAAGGTCTGTCAAAAATGAACAATATATAATATAACAATATAAATACTACAATTAGGGCTGCACAATAAATCCAATTATATTGTGATTACGTTTAATTTTTATTTGGTATTTGCATTATCTTGCATTAGTAACAAGCCTTCACAAGCTTTCATGGTGGCAGTTGCCATATGTGTATACCAGAGAATTTTCTGTTCAGTGGTTTACTTAATCTTCCTAACCTGGCAACCATGCCCACATGCTCTCACTGCATTATGGAAAACACACTGATCATATGAAAACACTGCATCTCCACTGCAGTATTTTGTGTAATATAGTCACAGACCTGTGAGCAAATAATGCAAGTTGATGTGTACTTAAAAGTGCAAAGCTTCTGACAGAATGTAAAATAAATAAATAAATAACATACCAGACAAAAATCATGGTTAATAATCATCGTTATATTTCTTGAACAAAATAATTGTGATTAACTGTTTAAAGGGATAGCTCACCCAAAAATAAAAATTCTGTCATTAATTACTCACCCTCATGTCGTTCCAAACCCATAAGACCTCGTTCATCTTCGGAACACAAATTAAGATATTTTTGATGGAATCTGAGAGCTCTCTGACCCTGCATAGACAGCAAGGATATTACCACGATCAACGCACAGAAACATAGCAAGGACATCGGTAAAATAGTTCATGTGACATCAGGGGTCCAACTGTAATTTTATCGAGTTACTGTCTTCCAGCATTTTGGAGAGTACCCCAGAACGTAATCAATGTAATCAGCATTGTTTACGTTCAGCATGCGTGCGCTGTCCACTGAACGTAAACAACGCTAATTACATTGATTACGTACTGGGGTACTCTCCAAAATGGTAACTCGAGGAGAAGAATTGCTGAATAAATTGTTATTATTGTTTTCTTTGCGCACAAAAAGTGTTCTCATAGCTTCGTAAAATTACGGTTGAACCCCTAATGTCACATGGACTATTTTACCTTGCTACATTTCTGTGCGTTGATCGTGGTAATATCCTTGCTGTCCATGGGAGGGTGAGAGAGCTCTCAGATGCCATCAAAAATATCGTCATTTGTGTTCCGAAGATTAACGAAGGTCTTGCGGGTTTGGAACGAATTTTCATTTTTGGGTGAACTAATCCTTTAACCATTATTGTCAGCCCTAATTACAATATGCACAAATAAAATAAAATATTAAATCCTGTGATGGGCTGGCCTGCTTTGGCATTAGATGCAGGCACAGGCTCCAGCATCTCCACAACCCTACAGAGGATAAATGGTTTGGAGAATGGAAAATAAAATAAAATAATGAATAATAGCAGAGTGTTTTGTCAGCCTCTGCCAGTCACTTGTTATGTATATAGAACTCACTCTCTCTCTGGCTTCACAGAATAAATGGACATGCTGAATGAAGTTGCCATCAACCAGTGTTTTAGGGTAGGTTTGTTTTTTGACAAAGCCATGAAAGTTTATACAGGTGCAACATATCTACACCTCTTTTATATTGTCACTATGTTTCGCATGAACTTCAATTGGATGTCCTGTAACACTATTCAGTGAACACAACAGAAAAAGGAATGATGTTGTTATTCTTTGCTCCAGACTATGGCAGTCTTTCAGAACTCCCTGTACACTTGCTTCTCAATACCAAGTTTGAAAAACGCACTGAAGTAGTGTGGACTGCATGTTGTCACTCTCAAGGACTTTGTGCTCTATGTGACATGACAGGCTGACTGAGGAGGGCACAGAGCAGAGCACAGAGCTGCGGGTTTTTTCTTGTCTTTTGGAGGTGTTGAGCGCCTTGAATTCTCTCACTGTGAAATGTCAAAAAATATTATTTTTGAAATGTTAAAAATAACATTGCAGCAAGTCAATACAAATCCCCATTTAAAGCTGACTCATACTGTAAGAGCACAGAGCAAAATAAATGGCTAAAGTTTTGTCGCTTCTCATCATTGAAGTATGTTCCCTGTTTCCAGAGGTTTTATGCCAATCCTTTCCTTGTAAACTGCTAAAAAGTTTAATAGCATATTTTGCAGCTATGGGAAAAGTACCTTCAGAAAATATTTTAACATGCTAATATGGCGCTCTTCTTATTATCAATGTTGAAATCTTTGCTGTTTTGAATTTTTGTGGAAACCGTGATGCTTTTTAAAGCATACTCTTTTGTAATATTAAATGTCTTTATTATCACTTTTGATCAGTTTAATGCATCCTTGTTGATTAGACATTAATAAAAAATGAATAAAATACCGACCCCAAATAGTGTTAATTTTGGCAGCAATTTTTAATTTAGTCTTGGTCTTAGTCCTGTCTCAGATGTAAGTTTTAGTTATCATATTTAGTCAACCTTGTCCTGTTTTTGTTTAGTCAAGTTTGTCGACAAAATGCCTGAGCATTTTAGTCTAGTTTTAGTAAATGAAAACTTTCACATTTTCATCATGCTGTATAATGGTTAAACAAATTTAAAAAAACATTTCTGCTCAATTATAATCGTAATGATTGTTGTCATTTAAGAAATTTACTTTTGCATTTGCAATGTTGTTTTTATACTCAAAAAGCATAAAAAAAGCGTATTTTTCTCTTATTTTTCCACCGCAGTGACGCAATGACTTTACCAATCAGCGATTGGCTCTTTCATTTAGAAGGCAGGACTATTCAGCCATATTGCGTGTAGCAGTTTCTCCCATTCATAAGTACAAGAGTGAACTGTCTTTTTATTTCTATAGTCTTTGTTTGAACTTTTGATATCTGGCAACCACACACATGAAAGCTTGCGTAGTAGAGGCGTATACAGCAGCCTGCAATAATATTTTATCTCCTTTTTTTTGACGAAAATAAAGAATGATTTTGGTAAAGTTTTTATTTTTTTTAATACATTTTTGTCTCGTCTTTTATCGTCAATGAAATTGCATGTTGATGTAGTCATCATAGTTATCGTTTACTGACCTTGTTGTGGTTTTAATTAGGGATGCACGATATATCGGCCACCATATCGGTATCGGCCCATATCGGCTCATTTTTTCTGTTATCGGTATCGGCCAGATAAGAAAATTTGGCCGATATCTTAAAGCCGATAAATAATGCATTATTTCCTTCAGAGACACTTCAGATGCGCGCTGTTCGGAAATAAGCTCGTCAACGAACATTTTCGTCATAGTTTTTCGTTAACGAAATTAACACAAACCCCAAAATATTAAACAGTAGTGTATGTCCTCATAACCTTGATATAAAATGTTATGGTAAAATTTGAATGTTGACTGAATGATAAAAACAGAACAACAAAACTAAATACTGATTCAAATACATTTCAATGCTTCTAAAACAGGTAGCCATGCACATATTAACGTCATTGGTTGATCCAATGTTCTTAAGTCCGGCCCACTGTGATTGTTAAAAAAAAAACAGACTGCATTTCTATTTGGTGCTGCTAATGGCACAGAAATGACACCATCTTTAGTTTAACAGCTTTTTATTTAAAGGACTAGCAATATAATTTTAAAAGATAACCTCTTAAAGCAGTCACTTTACAATCTTAGCATCTTCCTGAAACATCACAGTTTGGTCAATACACATGTGGACAGAGAAACACATCCTCTGCTATAAATATATAACATTGATGCGATTAACATTATTATTGACCAACTCTGAACTCAATGAAACAGCCCATTTAGTGAGAGTGGAGTCCAGAAATAGTATTCTTTCATCAGCTGCTGTCACGATGAACTGTGAATAACATAAAAAATTAAACATCATCTTTTTTTAGCTACTTCACACTCTTACATGACGTCTATTTCCTGACCTCAGACTGGTGCTCATGTGTGAATACATTTTTCTTATTCAGGGCCAGTCTTCTTTCTAAATTAGTAATGAGCTGAAATCCATTGTGTCACTTAGAGGGGAAATGTAATTATCCAGTTAATCAACAATGTGCAGTAAAAACATGACATGCATCTATAATTGTCTCAATCTGACAATATGAGCACCAATATAACACTTAAAATATGAACATTTATGTGCAATGCAAAACAACTTCCTCTCTCACATATTCTGTCCTTGACTAAGCTTATCACAGAATATGCCACTTCAGGATAACACCTCTACCTCTAGATCTAAAAGCAATATGGACTGCAGAGAGATTGCTGGGCCACCATACTGTAGTTCAAACAAGGAGTGAGAGTATTCTCAGGTGAGCATGACCTTATCCGACACATGTGCAGCACTCCAGCCACTCTGCAGACACTGTATTGATCCTTCAAAAAGGAGCCAGAGAGATTTCACACATGCACTATATCAGTGTCAGGATATAAGAACATTTCTAAGGGTGTCAGATGGGTCTCATGTCACGGAGAACACCTTAGTTAAGCACAGAGAGAAAGATGCTTTTAATCCTGGCAATTTCAAAATGCAATAGAACTACATACACATGGGAAATTATTTTAATACATAATTAAACCTACATTAATCTGTGTTGATAACAATTTTCCTGGATGATTGATTACCACATTATGAGATGGAGAGTAAAGGATATATTTTATATAAGTAATAATTTTTTTGCCCTTAAAAGTGATTTAGCAATACAAAGGTTATAAAAATACTGTTACAGAAGATTTCTATTTAAAATAAATATACAGGTGCATCTCAATAAATTAGAATGTCGTGGAAAAGTTCATTTATTTCAGTAATTCAACTCAAATTGTGAAATTGTGTATTAAATAAATTCACTGCACACAGACTGAAGTAGTTTAAGTCTTTGGTTCTTTTAATTGGGATGATTTTGGCTCACATTTAACAAAAACCCACCAATTCACTATCTCAATGAAATGATTGTCTTCTGGACAACTGTCAGATCAGCAGTCTTCCCCATGATTGAGTAGCCTAGTGAACCAAACTGAGAGACCATTTTGAAGGCTCAGGAAACCTTTGCAGGTGTTTTGAGTTGATTAGCTGATTGGCATGTCACCATATTCTAATTTGTTGAGATAGTGAATTGGTGGGTTTTTGTTAAATGTGAGCCAAAATCATCAATTAAAAGAACCAAAGACTTAAACTACTTCAGTCTGTGTGCATTGAATTTATTTAATACACGAGTTTCACAATTTGAGTTGAATTACTGAAATAAATGAACTTTTCCACGACATTCTAATTTATTGAGATACACCTGTAGTTATTCTGAACTTTATATTCATCAAAGAATCCTGAAAAAAATACATCATGGTTTCCACAAAAATATTGTGGATTTCAATTTTCAGTTGAGATAATATTAATAATAAAATGTCTTGAGCAGTAAATCAGCAAATTAGACTGATTTCCGAAAGATCCTGTGACACTGAAGACTAGAGTAATGAAAATATAGCTTTGCCATCACAGGAACAAAATTCACAAATTAGGAATAGTAGATATATTTTAAAATATATTAAAATAAAAAAAGATATTTTAAATCGCAATATAATTTTACACAACATTGCTGTCTTGTGTTTTGATGCATGAAGAAACTTATTTTAAAAAATATTTAAAAATATTAAAAATCTTTTGAACAGTAGTGTATACAGGTATTTCGACTTTTTTGCCTTTTCCTTTCATAAGACAGACTTTTCAGTTGATACTTGTTTATGTTCATCTCATACTCCCTAACATTTCATGATCCTGAGATCATTTCCCTTTAAAAGACTTCCCTTTAAATGACCTCAGAATCCATATTTAGAGGTCTATAGCACAGGTGTTCTGAGCTGTACTTCTCTAAATTGCATTATGCTCTGCTGAAAATGGTTTGGAATATTTATCTTTGATCTATTAAATGTTGCATTTTTCTCTTATTTAATTTTTGCAACGTTGCCATTTTTTCAACTAATATATTTTAATAATAAAACAAATAATTAAGATTGTTCAATTTTATTCAATTGTGTCAATAGACAGTGACCATGTTGTGTGAATTTGGCATGCTGGGAGATTCCGACTGCAAATATTTTCCTGTCAAACATGTTGCTATGATACATGTCAATGTGTGAGCTGCTGTTAACACATATTTAGCGAAGAACCGGTGTTTAATTACTTAAACATGAAGCAATTTTTGCTGCAGTGGGTTTCTGAGGGTTAAAAGAGAGAGAACATGAAAAATGGAAAACAGATAAGCAAAAACAAATAATACAGAAAGCAGAATGCAAAAAATTAAGGCGAGAGGGGAAAGAACAGAGAAAGAAAAAAAGAGAATAATAGCTTAGAGTGAAAGAAAGCAGCATAAGAGACAGTTTGAGAACATTCATGATGAATGATTTCTATGGTGCCACTCTTGAGTGGCAGCTTTAACCTTTGTGTCTCAGTAACACATTTCTCTATTGTGTCCCATTCTTACAGCAAAAGAAAGCAGCAAAACTGAAACAACGAAGAGTGACAGAACAACTGAATTATACTTATTATACCAGACATCTCTCCTGCTGTTAAAATATACACAAAGATTATAGAGCATGAGAGAAAAACACTCAACTTGTCGGCAGATCTCTTCACTCTCAAAGTGGTGCGGTGCAAATTTTTGATTTAGGCTTCTACTTTGAAGCGAGATTAAAATGACAGAACAATCTAAAGTCTCACATGCACGAGCGCACGAGGATTACAGTCAACCCGACGGGCTGCTTAAAACATCTCACCCTCTTTCACGCCAGCTTAAGTCTGACGTGACTTCATGAAGTCACACAAACTCATGCACACATGCGAGATCACAACTCAAACACACAGGGAGCAGTTAGACACAGAGAAAAGGTGATAAAGAGACAGAGACAAACTGGAAATGAGAAAGACTTCCTGCACTCCAGGCATTAAATCAGAGCATCTCGTACAGGAGGCAACATCAGCAAAAGGCAAGCACCAGAAAGACAGACTCAGACAGATATTAACTGCATTAATCTCTTTAGATACACGAGCGCTTAAATAAAGGCCTTGAGCCACGTGCCTGGCATAATTCTAAACACATTTCATACACTGCAAAAAAATCTGTCTTTTTGTCAATTTGTTCTAATAATATATTTTATATATAAATAATTTTGACGCTTAAGAAAAACTATGTTAGTGGGGTAGGAAAAATAAACTTAGTTTATTGCAATTAATTCTCTACAACAGGTCTATCTTACGCAGCTTTTGCTTCACAAGATGTTAATTGATAGACTGGAGTTATGTGGATTGCTTGTGAATGAATGCAATATTTTTATCAGCTGTTTGGATTCTCAATGGTAGGATGAGGAGAATCCGCTGGTGAACAAACAAACTCATCTACATTTTGGGTAGCCTGAGGGTGAGTTTTTGGCTGAAGTGTTCCTTTAAGGATATTTTGTATGCATTTATCAGACGCTTTCATCCAAAGCGACTTACAGTGCATTCAGGCTATACATTTTTTATCAGTATGTGTGTTCCCTGCGAATTGAACCCACAACCTTTGCGGTGCTAATGCAATGCTCTACCACTGAGCCACAGGAACATATTTAGCTTAAATATTTACACTGGCAAAACAAGATAAACTGATTAAGACCTTTTATCCAGTGAATTATTCAGCTTATACTCTTTGGTGTAGACCTTGAAATCCTTATCCAGAACTGCCATTCACTTATTTCTGCCATGGTTTCTTCTTTTCATTCTGACAATAGCAACAACACCTACCTCTTCCCTCTGCATCTAAATTATCTATATTATATCTCTGTGGTTGCATAACTGCTTCTATACAAGTTCTCTGAAAGAAGAACCATTTAGAGCGCTCATTTTTGAAGGTTACTTAAATTGTCTTCTTTCTCATTAGATGGTCAATTATCAAGTTCACAGCTCCTCTACAGTGTGAGCAAAGCCCTGGCAACTCACAAGAGCCTAAATAAAATGTCTTTGCTTCTGGTTAAATATCATCTACCACGGTCACGGTCACTTCATGCAGCTTCAACTCATCTGTTTTTTTAAACTACTACAGCACAAAAATGATACGGTTATGACCGATAACGGCAAATAATACAATTCTGTACTATTTTTACTGTTTAAAGAAATTAAAGAATCCGTTTTTAAGAATTTTTTTAAACCATTTTTTTTGTATTGTTACAATGTTGATAGTGTAAAAAAAAAAGATCAATGTGTATTAATTTACCTTGTCATCCGCACCAAGATATGCCTGTTTATTTGTCACCAAAAAGTTTTGACCGCTCCAGGGCTTTTGTAAAAACTACATATAGCATTTTTGTAGCCCTACTCATGGAGAGTCAAATCAAACCCTGTGCATTATGGGTGTTGAGGTTTCCTATTTTTTCGACACAACCCTTTTTCTGTTTTCTCTAGTTGTGTAGCACCGACTAAAAAAATATAATAAAAAACTTCTTGTTGGCAGTGAATTACCTCTTAAAAAAATTTATCATTTCAAAATGTTACAAGGGGATTTATACACCCATATTAGTTCAAAACTATTCGGTAATACAGTGGTAGCCTACTTTGTGTATTCTGTAATAATTTATCCTTTCAGCTGCTGAAAATATACAACAAGAATTAAATAAATATCCTAGTAAGCATCAGATGTGAGTGCAAGGTCTTGCACAATAATAATAATTAAAAAAAAGTCCTTTGTGGTTCAGCTGTTCCCCTTGAGTTTCCAGACTGTCTTTGGTCTTGTGGTTTGAGGGACTCTAGTGGCCGTGGTGTTCTACATTCTTATTGTTCTTATTTATAGCCCAGACCTGAGTGGCAGGCGGAACGTGTCAGGGTCTGGAGTCCTCATTCCTGTCTGCTGATTGCCTGTTTCCATTACACAACACTGAGGGGTTAAAGAATAGGTGTGCTTGTTAATAATTGCTATGACGTTACCAGGACATTAACCGCATATCTTAAGTGCATAGTGGGAAACTCATGATGACATCAAAACAATGTGAATGCACCCATGAGTGCGCACATTTCCCAAAATGGACAAACATGTGGATAACAGGGGGTCCACATCTCTCCCACCTGCGTCACAGAGCATCTCTTCTCCCTGTACCAGAACATTTGATTACATCTCATATTGAGTTCAAATTGTATTTGTTTTTCAACAGCAGAATAACTGATTTAAATCAAAGACAATTCGAAGAATCCTGAATTCATTTAAAATAAAGAACCTTCAGTCATTGACTGTAAGCAAAACCATTCTACTACTATTAATTATTTAAAATAAGTCTGATATAAAGATACTTGAATAGTCTAATTATGATTTCTACACTTTCACACTTGCAGTGCACATGTGTACAGAGAACAAGCAAAATATACAAAACACATCCTCACTATGTGGCTGCACAAGATGTTTTAGGCTATATAAATAGCCAGACACTGTTTATTTAACCCCAGATACCAGTCTGGCATCACGTTACCCATAGATAAGTTTAATTAAGCGTCTTACCTGCCATTGCAGCGCTGACGGCGACTGTTGTGATGAGGAAAGCCTCGGTGAGTAGCGAGGCCCACGGTGGGCTCAGTGATCGCATCCTTACGAACAGTACAACGGCCCGGGGGATATCATTCCCCCGTCCCACAGTTGTTAAAAACCTTTGACTGTAATCTCTGTGCAATGACACTCAAGTGTGGAGTCGGTAAGATGTGATCAGATCACTCAGTGCGCGTCCACCGCCGATGCTGCTGCCGATACCTGTGCGCTGCTTGAGATGAGGATCTCTCTCGCTCTCGCTCTCTCTCTCTCTCTCTCTCTCTGAGAACGCGGGGAAAATACCCGAGGTGAGCTGGGCGCTCAGGCTACGTAAAACGATGTCGTCATCACGTCAGGATATTTTCGGTCCCTTCTAAAGTAAAGAAATATTATTTTAACAGGTGCATGTTGGGGATAATAATGCTGTGGGAGGATGACGCCAAATGCGGAGGTTAGAGTTGAAATATGTCGAACAATTAATGAGCAAAATGTTAAATTGTCACGTATATTGTATAATATATACAGTGTTGGGGGTAACGCATTACAAGTAACGCGAGTTACGTAATCAGATTACTTTTTCAAGTAACGCATTACAATTTTCTCAATATTTTGATTTATTTGCACCCTCAGATTTCAGATTCTCAAATAGTTGGATCTCAACCCAATATTATCCTATCCTAACAAACCATACATCATCTGAAAGCTGAATAAATAAGCTTTCTATTGATGTTATTATTCATATAACATTTTTCATATATACATATAAAATAAATCTCAACAATGGTGAACGAATTCAAAAGATTAGACTCACTGAATCAAAATCTGTGGTGACAGAACAAGCGTGAGGAACGTTTGCACTGCCGCCTGCTGGTGTGACAGATACACCAAGCCACGTTTTAGTTGTACTGTATCAAATACATCAGCTTAAATATGCAGTCTCTCAGTGATATTGATTTATTGTTCCAAAACATAATACAATAATAACACAAAAGGATTTGGGCAGGATACAATTAAAAAGATTAATGTATAGTACCAAGTGCTGTAACTAATAAATAAAAATATCCAATTACGTTAATTAAAAGTTGAAGTCGTTGTCATTTCATTGATAAAACTACTTTTAAAAAGTCAGAATAGAAGAAATTAGGAAGCTGTTGTGGTCATATACACGAGTTAGACTCTATTGATAACATTTTACACATTGATAATTTGCTTGTAATTTCAATTTGAGCAGTGGCGCTGTATTAATACGAATACCAATTGAATGACTCTCATCTGCTGGATTCCCCTTTACAAAAGCCACCTGCACTTAAATCAAAGCATCATAAGATGACACTTATTTCCACTAGGACCCACAACCGATAGAGCAGTATCCTCTGCATTAACTAAACCATACAGTGCATGTGCATCCCAGAAGATACTGATATCATAATGCAATTACCAAATGCAATAAAAAAAAATCCACAGATTGAACACTGAATAAGGAGGGAAAAAGCACCATATGAAAATGGCTTGCAGTCAGTTACACTTGTTTGACCTGGTCAACGAAAAATCTATGCAAGTCAATTCCGTAATCACAACAAGTGACGGCAGTGTTTAAGAAAATAATGCTTACTCAACCAGCTGCAGCAATGCAAGCAACACTCCAGTCTTAAACAAGCTTTCACTAGATGCAGCTTGTTTGGCATTCCAGGAAGTATTAGTTCACTAGCTAAATGTCTCCTGTGCAGGGAACTCAACAGACTTCCTTGTCAAAAAGATGCTTTGATTCACCATATCACTGATGCATAAAACAAACCTCTATTAAAAAGTTAAACAAAATTCAGTGTCTTAAGTGTGAATTCTGGCAAGGAAGTACTGTATCATTAACAATAAGCATCAGATACGACATGCAGATTTAAATAAGGCACCACATACTATCATCACGAGGCAAAATGTGACTGGTTTCCAACGCAAAGACATCATTCTTCTGCACCACGCACAAATTAAATGACACTAAACTAGGAATGGAGATCTCTAATAAAGGTGATAATAAAGATATCGTGAACAGAAAGGTGAAGACATTTTGACCTAGGATGTGTTCATATTCGAGCCCAGCTCTAACTAAGAGTGTTTTTTTTTTTAAGTGCAATAAAAAGTGCGAGAGTGTGCATGCAAAAAGATATAGACAATAATGTCTATACAGTCAGAGTAGTGAGAAAAGTGTTTTACGGGCAAAAACGCCACAAAAAAAGCTCCCGTCACTCAGTCAAAAGTCATTTTAGAGCAGTGGGTGATGCATTTACTCACTGTTTACAGGCATAAACACACAGTAAGTGAACACAGTTCATGAGATATTTCACTGGTGATCCATACTTTCTCCCTTCCCAGCGTCCTCTCCGGTTTCAGAGTCATTGCATTCCTCCTTTCCCGCCTTATGCTCCTCCTCTGCTGCTTCATTAGTGGGTGACTGGAATCCTCTGTCGTCGTGCTGTGATGGAGCGATGGGATTCTCCGTGTGGGAGTCTTGAGTGCTCGCCATAATGTGATTTTCCTGCTGGTCTGATGGTGTCACTGCTTCCACTTCCCTTACCGGCGAATCCGAAGGCTTCTCTGTGCTTGAAATTGTATCTTTGTTTGTGTCTGCTGGGTTCAGTCGCGCCCCTTCTTCACAATTTGAGATGGCTTTTACCTCCTCGGCTGCAGTTTCCTCTTTTGAGGATGACGACTCTGCAGTTTTCTGTGTCCTGACTTCATGTTCCTCTTCCTGTACTGCTTTCTCGATTTCTTGTATGGCACAGTCTATGGCTGACGTGCTGTCTGTGCCCTGTAGTGAACTTTCTTCTGTGCTTTCTTCCTCTTTTAGTATACTTCTGTTTGTTGGTGGTTTGTCATCAACCGCATTTTTGTTCACATCCTCTTTGGTTCCATTGGGCACTTGCTTCTCTGACTTTTGGGATAATGAGGTGTCTGAACGTACCGCCGTCTCCTCTTCTGGAATATTGTCTGCAGCGGGCACTTCCAGGCATGATTCATTGGGCAGCACAGGGGCATTGCCTTCTATCTGGATCATGGAGACCACCTGCTTCATCCTGCGCCGTTTTTGAACCTCCGGATCTCCTGTGTTCTCTCCATCCATCTCCTCTTGGCCTCCTCCATATTCCTCAGCCCAGTCGATGGGAGGATTCTCCCCCAGCAGGTGAAGGTTAGGGTCGCTGTTGGTCAAAACGATGCTGTCTCGATACAGGTTGTGTCTCCTCTGGACAGCTGCTTCCTTCACAGCTGGAACATTGAAGGAAAGTTGATAAGGGCACACTGTTAGTATGAAGGTATTTTGTAAAAGCTTGTGAGAATTTTGCTGAAAAACCTGTTGTACACAATCTACCACATGCCTTGTGTATTTTGATAACTCATACTTAAAAGTAAAAGTGCTTTTAAGAATGTGATGAATAACTTTTATATTATAACTAATATTTCCAAATTAATGTTTTCTGGACAGAAGCAACTTGAGTTTACTTTTATTAATACATAATTTTTTTAGGAAAATCAACCATAAGCTCCTATTCAGACCAAAGGATGGAACCAAGTACACTTCCAACATTTTTTCTTTTCCGATAATCTTTGTTTTACTTGGATGTACATCACAATACACAATTTGATCACTACTTCCAATAAATCACAACTTTAAATATTTTCATCTTCTTGGTTTGTAAAGAAGTCTTACCCATCATTATATCTTTCATGACGGTGTGCAGCACCACCTCCTCAGATATGTTTTCCACCAGAATGAAACGAGAGAAATCCTCAAAAATGAGCTCCTGGAAATGAGGGAGTTCCTGCAAAAACAATATAATAACAAATATTTTCAGAGTAGTTTTAGATTGGATAATGCATTATTGCTTTACCAGAGTCAAGACTTACAGCAGAGCATGATGGGGAGAGCTGTTTCAGCATGTAAGGGATGAAAATCTGCAGAAGAGCCTCTCTGAAGAACTTCTTACGAACTGTGCTGCTGTCGTAGTCAAATTTCTGGACATCAAAGTTTGAAAAACAGTACACATTTTATAAATATTAAACAAGAACCTACTGGTTCAAAAAGATATTATATGATAGAGCAGATGGACGTTCTGTTTCACCTTGATGACACGATCCTGGCAGCGCTGGATGGTTTTACAGAAATCCTCCTGTTCCTGGCCCTCCAAACTCTGGTGCAGGAGCTGCTCAAATGTGTACACCGCATCATCCATTTGCTGCATGAAACAGATGATATCCTTAAGGCAAGAATACACTACATAACTTTTGCCCAGATTTTTGCCTCAATGTGCAGGCTGGAGGAGTCAACGCTAGTTTTTTTTTAGGGTTAGCTTTTGGCCAAGTGGGACAGGATTCATGGAAAAGGAATAGACGACTGTGTCCACAACTTTGAATAATTCTTGCCACAAGGGGGCATATTTCATCACACAAAAAGGGTAGGACCTAGTGGAAGCAACATTATTTTGATAATTCACAATGCAAGTTCAGTCATGCTTCTCCACTCCCTGTGCTTTGAAAATCTGTCTCTGTTAGAAAAATTTATTTTATATAAAGTGCTAAAGCATGATTAGCACTTTATATAAAAGACACACCTTATTTCTTTCTTGGGCTCACAATCAGCAATCATATGCTAGTCTTAAAACTGTAGCTATGTAATTTAAGTGACCAAAATTAGGTTTAACATCTCTACCACAAAAGCACATACCTCCTCAGGGCATACAGTTTCATACACCCCAAAACCACAAACCAAACCCTAAGTGGCATATAGACAAACACAAACCGCTTGTTTTGCCCACAAAAGTGCAATACCCTGTTAACAGAGACATTTGTATACTTCTTCAAACCAGCTGCAGTTTAACGAACCATCTTGATCACAAACTTAAAAAAAGTAGCTCAGAAGTGTGGTACATATTTGTACTTTGTACTGTTTTAGAGTACTTGCCAGTACTCTGGTTTTTGTTTAAAATACAAATTCTTCAGAGTTTGCTGTTGTTTTTGGTTCAAAGATGACTGACCTCTCGCATTAGGATTTGGGCTCTTTGGACAAACACGGAGGGGCTGGAAACGTCAAAGCGCTGCTGAAGACCCTCTAAACTCAGAGTCTCCACCTTCTCATAGCAGCTCTGCATCTTTACAGGATGGAAGGCTAGCATGGAGATCTTCTCCATGTGCTGGACACCAAAGGCAAAAGGGTTTTAAGTCTATACCAAAGTCATGGCTCAAGCAGCCTATTAGCAATGAAAGTGTAACAAGATGTCATGAGGGGGACTGTTACCTCTCCAAGTTTTTCCTTGTTGCCGTCATTGAGGAGGTTCTTGCTCATGTCTACCAGCTCTCTGAAGAACAAGTCTCGCACCTCAAAGAAGCCTCTGCTGGTGGGCTCCATCAGCGCGTCCAGGATTGAGCTGATGTATGGCTGGATACTCACCTTCAGAAGCTTCTCTGCCTTGGGCAGCACAAGTGCTACAGACAAAAAGAAAAATGCATTCAGTTGTATAATGACAAAATGCTAGGGATGTACTGATATTAAAATTCTGGCAATAAGCCAATATTTATTTTCATGTTATGGATGATATAGTATTATAATTACTACACACTTAAAACTACTTTGTTAAAAAGAAACAAACAAAAAAATACAAATTGATAGATTAAAGAAGTAAATGGGTTAAAGTGATTTTAAGGATCACAACATTATAGTGCGACTGAAGTACAGCATAAAACTTAATAAATATAGAATAAATGTTATATTATGTTTTAAAAAATCTGACATCATTGCATGTGCACAGCCACTTTAAGACATTGTGCTCTTAAAGGGTTAAATCTTTGCCATAATATGTTAGTGCTAAATGATAACCTAAAAATTAGGAGAAACAATTAATATTGACAGGAAGGATAAGCAGCAAAACATGTGTCATGTGAGCACCTCTGAAATCACGGCATTCTCATTCATCAATATCACTTAAGGTAAGCTGTCAAAATGTGACATCTGTCATCTGCCTTCTTTCATAATTCCTTGTAAACAATCTTCCTTGGAAGTGGATCACCAGAAACATGATATGATCCAATGTCAGGTTTCCTCAGATAAATGTTTGGCCGTTTTAATTCCAGATAAGCTACTTGACACCTGTGCCACTTTTAAATGAAGGAACAAATTGGCAGTTAAAGTTACTTCTTATTTTGCTGGTCACATGTTCTTTGGAAGTGATGATCTGGTCCATGTCAGTGCGGATGGTGGTTTCCAGTGGGGGGCGACCTGCTTCACAGCTCTGCACTACTGCTTCATACTGCGCCTGTGTCTGGCTCTGAACCAGCCCGTACACTGCATCTGATATCTGGCCAAAAATGAAACGGAAGCCACTGTAATACATCCAGGTTATTTTAGAAACGCTTTTGGGTTACAGCTACAGCTGTATAGTAAAGCTCGGACCCACATATTATAATCTGTTGTAAAATAAAATAGTAAACAAACAAGGCAGATTCAATGCTAGTAAATCAAAAATTTGTGACATACCAGTATCCAATTCCTCTGTCTCTCATGCATCTTGCCCTTCAGTTTGGGGGCAATGAGGTCTCTCATCTCAGGGAGGAGGGTCTCCATGACAAGATTGGCAAGGATCTGGGAAGACAATCATAAAACTGAATGTGTGTGTGACGATAAAAAAAACTCCACTTTAACATGTGCCTTTATTATAATCAACATCAATTCTGAAAAATCAAAGTTCTAAAACACTGCATGTGTTTTAATGACATATCCGGATCATATAGACCCGGAGGGTATTTATTTAAGATATAACAGGAAACCTGGCTTGCCTTGAGCACATTACAATTTTACTATTGCCAGACTGGTTTGGACACTGATCATATATCATTAAACTAGTTAATGTGACATCCTTCCAAAACCTACAGGACTTTAAAAATTAAGAAAAATGAACTTGTGTAGGCTTAACCTCTATCATTCAACTAGAAATACTGCGAACATGGTTTTAAAGTCACAAGTTACAGGAGGACACACTCCTATGACTTTCACATGATGTCTCTCTTTGTATTTGTTTCACTCATTCCAGAGAGAAAACAATGGCATTAAAGAACTCAGCTAAGAAGGAAAATAATACTACTGTGATACTGGCAGGAGGACCACATGTTTTTACTTTATACTTCCAAAATACTTCTTTATCAGATTATCTGGTAAAGCTGGTTAATTAGCCACAGTATAACCATAGTATAAATGATTAAATTGTTACAGATTTCCACTTCACAATGACAAAAGATTTCCCTGTAAATCAAGGTCAGATTCCACTATATTATAGTTGTATGAATGGTAATCCAGCATAATCTACCTATTTTATTTGCAATGACTGAGCAATATTTTATGGAGTACAGCTGATGGATACCTATAAACCCCTACCCTACCAGGAATACCATCCTCTCTTTCTCCGACACCCACAACAACTTTTCTACAGGGACACTTTTTCTACAGATGATTTGAAACGGGTCACTTCCTGTGAATCAAATTTAACTCTGACCTTCATCTGTATTCTATTATAATCCAAACAATTACTGTGTGATTTCCTTTCACCTTCCTACGCAGTGCCTTTAAAAAAAAAAAAGATTTGCTGTATATTTATCGTATGTAGGGTCACTTGAGATGCAAACAGTTATCACAGGAGTTTTCTATAAACTGAATTGTTTTTTGAGCATTGCTTAACATGTGCCCTAAAAGGCTTGGTAAAAATCTGCATTTATTTGTGAAGAAAATAAATAAATAAATACATAAATTAATTAATAAATAAATAAAGTGTATGTTTTATATATTTATTTATATTTTAATAATTTTAAATATTGTAATAAATGCATTTCTTCTAAAAACATTACTTTTATTTTGATAACCTCAAAAGTGCTTAAGAACCTAACAAAAAGAATCTAACAAGAGCTTCCCAGGATGCATAAAAGTATGTGTGTTTTACCTGTGGAGGCGTCCCACACATCATCTCCCAGGTTCCATAGTGACCATGGGCCTGTCGATAGAGTCGCACTGCATCGGTGAACGCGGGGGTCTGAACTTTACATTCCTCAGGCAGTCCTGAGCAGGAGAACAGAACTTTATCATCATCATCATCATCATATTCAACATATGCAAGCAAGTAACAAACCTTTTTATTTTTAACAAATTATCAAGAATCAAACGCCATTAGTTATTAATTTCTAATGACATCATAACATGGCACAGTTCCTCTTGATTTAGAGAAGTGAAAAGACCAAGTGACAAAAAATGAAAGAGAGGATATCTTTATATATACATACACCCACAGGCACATCTCACAATCATATTTCCCCATCAAACCACAGCCAGACTTCAATTTGCTTTGGTCACCGTGGTAAACAAGAAGCATTGCCTCATCAGTTACCATGGTATTTCCCTAAACAATGCCATAGTTACCACAGTATACTGACGAGTCTTAGAGAAATGATGTATCTGATGTGTGAATCGAACACAACCTATCTCGAGTTCAGTGCTCTGACAATCGGTTTCATATCTATATGTCAGTTATGATGACACACTTCTTGTAAAAGCCTCCTGTACATACAGCATGTGTGCACGAGTGCTTGAACACTTACAAAGAGAGGAAGTTTGAGCAGGCTGGGTGTGGGGGGCTGGAGAAGAACAGGCAGGAAGTCCAGCACTCCACATCAGCACAGCTTGACGCTTTTGTGAGTGCATGCACACATGGGCAAGCATGTTTATGAACACGTGCAGAGAGAACCAGAGAGTGTTATGCGAAAACAAGAGTTATGGGTCGTTCATTCAGGCATAGTCAAATAAAGTAAAAGTCAAGTAAAATAATAAAATAAATGTAAAATAATGTATATTCATGAACACAAAAGAAGAACTGGTGAGGTGTTAACAAAAACAAGCGAACATATATTATGCGTCACTTATTCTGGCACAGAAATAAAAGGAAAGAAAAAGCTGATTTATGAACATCTGGGGATAACCAGAGAAGTGTTATGCAAAAACTAGAGACCAAGCGTAACGGGTCGCTTATTCTGGCGCGGTCACCGTAAAAACAACTGATCTTAAGTCAGTCCAAAAACACCAGATGATAAAAGTACAATGAGAGAAAAATGAAGATCTTTGGTTAAGAAAAAGAATCCTCTTTACACACCCTAATAACCCTATGACACTAATGAGCTGATAAATACCTTGCACAACATGAGACATAGGTTGGAAAACACTAGGCTAAGTTCAAGCTTTGAGGCATCACATTTTTATCCCTTTTAGTCGTAATGTAACTGTGCATAAATACTCATTGTACAGGAGGAATTCAAATTATTCTGACCGTTTACGCATATTTGTGTAGCTTTTGTCAGGTTGTCAATCTAAGGCCTTTAAAATGATATTCAATAGGCTTTCAAAGAGCAACTTTGTGTCTGGACACTGGAGAGGTTTCAAACCAGCTGGACTTAATTCATTAACATGCCTGTAAACCTGTTCAGCTGCCTAATAAAACCTTCTCCCAAGGCTGACATGCACCATATACATAATAAATCTCTGTAGGACTTGTTGAGACACAGTCTAGCAACTTTGTGTAGGCCATCTCATGACCATAAATAACAGAATTAAGTAAGGTTTGTGACATTCGCAGAAGCTGTTTTGCTCCTTTTTAGACATGAAAAGAATAAAAGAAAAAAGAAAACTTGCTGAAAATGTATCCAACCTCAGGCAATCCAAGACATAAATTATTTGGAGAAATTTAGCATTACATCACTAGCTCATCTATGTTTTCTCTGTAGTAAATGGGTGCCGTCAAAACAGCTAATAAAAACATCACAACTATCCACAAGCAGACTTCAGTCCATCAATTAACATCTAGAAAAGTTGCACGTTTGTAAGAAACAAATCCATCAAGGCATTTTGACTTTAAACGGTCACTTCTGGCCAAAATTCATAACATTTCCTCCAGTAAAAAAGTCCCTCCCCTGTTGTGCTGTCACATTCAAATCCACTGACATGTTTGTTTAGAACTGATTTTGCTTGTAAAAATGTGCTTGATCTGTAATGATTTCAGATGAGATAGAGAAAGCATTTTAGTCTGAAGCAAAGGTTTGAAGTTAAAAACATCTTAATAATGTATTTTCGGTAACACTTTACTTGAAGGGGTGTGCATAAGACTGACATGACACCTTCATAATCATGACATGACACATGTCATGAATATGAAGGAGGTTTTATGCATGTTTATGACAACTGTCATTAAGTGTCATTCGCTCAGTTATGTCATTTTTAATGCAAATATGACATTATTTGACCTAACCCTAACCTAACCCTACCCCTACCCTTACCCCTAACCATAGCCCATAACAAAGACATCTCAAACAATGTCATCTTTGCATTAAAAATTACATAACTGAGCGAATGACACTTAATGACAGTTGTCATAAACATGCATACAAAACCTTCATATTCATGACATGTGTCATGTCATGATTATGAAGGTGTCATGCCATGATTATGAAGGTGTCATGTCAGTCTTATGCACACCCCTTCAAGTAAAGTGTAACCGTATTTTCTTTTTACAAACACAAAGTTTTCACTCCATAAGACATTAACTGATGGACTTAATCATGTGAATTAGTTGTCTTTAATCAGCTCTCATTCTGACGGCACCCATTCACTGCAGAAGTCCAGAGAATCCAATGAAGAGATGTAATGCTACATTTCTCTAGATCGATTCCAAAAAAAAAGAAACAAACTCATCTACATCATGGATGGCCCGATGGTGAGTAAATTAATTCAAGCAAACTTAAATTTTTGGGTGAACTATTCCTTTTAAAGCCTCTCTCGCCCAAGCCAAAAATCACACAGGGAAAATCAGACGAACAAAACAACGGACAGCATGGTTAAATTGCCATTGCATTCCAGACTTTACTGGGCCACCAGTACAAACAGATTGCTCATGACAGCACGAGCCTGCAGAACTCAACAAGCCAGGATACTTAATGCAACATCTAGTATAGTACAGTAGAAATGGTTTCTCCAACAGCTTTATAATTAAGTGGTTTTAAACACTGTACATGTAAATGATGGACTTCCAAAAACATGCTGCGACTTGTCAGGATCCAGCCCTGATCTTACTCTGTTCATGCACGCTTGGGTTTACTCCTCTGGGCATCCAGTCACAGAATAACACCAACCTATTGGATCACTGCATGTTCCTAATGTCCTGACACGTTTTAGGACACCGATGAGCTGTTATAGGCAATATAATATATTAAGTTACACATCCCATTTAGCTCTTTATGGAGAAGTGGAATTTGAACCAACACAGTTCTGACACAATGCTCACCCACAACCATATCGAAGACATGTGCCTGGCTTATGTTTTCAATTTAGATGCTTTAATTCTCAGCAGATGTTGTGACAAATAAATTCACAGTGCCCAAGAAATAAAAAAAAACTTCTGTTAGAGTCATATAATATCAAATAAAGAAAGAGACATTAGCTACGGAGCCCTAAAGGGACATGGTGGTGGGGAAAAAATTAGAGTGAGTGAAAAAATCTGGGGTGGGAGGAAAAAATATTTTTTCAGATTTTTTGCGTTCTCTCGCAAAACTTTTGCGGTCCCTCGAGAAACTTTGCATTCCCTCGCAAAGATACTTGCGTTCCTTCACAAAACTTTTGCATTCTCTCGCAAAACCAGTTGAGTTCGGACAAACACTTCCTGTTTACTTTACAGATTGTAGTGGTTCATACAGCTCCATACGTTCACAATGGAGCGGTTCATAGAGTTTTATTTTGAACTTGGACGAAATAGTCAGTGCATGCTTATCAAGGCACAGTTTTGGGACATTCTAAAACGCTTAAAGGGGTCATACGACGTTGCTAAAAATTATTTTGTGTATTTGGTGTAATGCAATGCGTTTATGTGGTTTAAGGTTAAAAAAAAACATTACTTTCCACATAATGTACATCATTGTTGCTTCTCTATGCCCCGCCTTTCTGAAACACGTTGATTTTTACAAAGCTCATCGATCTGAAAAGCGAGGTGTGCTCTGATTGGCCAGCTATCCAGTGCGTTGCGATTGGCTGAATACCTCAAGCGTGTGACGGAAATGTTACGCCCCTTAACATACTGTGATGTCCTGTGTCTCGGCGTGACCAGACAAAACCAATAAAACCCATTACAAATTAGGCATTTGTTGCACCCAGTGGGGACATAATTACTGATTATAATGACTTACACAGTCTTTTTATGCATTGCGTATTGCGCTGCGTAAACACAAAACCATGTCTGCATTTGTGATCGGAGAAACAACAAACAACAAGCACTACTCTACACTGCTCAAAACTCGCGTTTGAATCGTCAGTGGCAAATTCTTTAAATATAAAAAACGTACTTACAGGCTGCGAGTCAGAAGCGCCAGACTGTCCTTGCAAAGTTGGAACTGCCCCAATTTATAGAAACAGACACTGGCATTTAGGGCTGGGCAAAAAAAATGATAGATTTTTCGATTAATAATTTTTTTAAATGACGTCGATTTGTTATCGATTCTCAAAAGCCGCGAATCGATCTTTTCTGGGATTTATTTCAGCACACATTTAAAACAAGATCTGATTAACGTGAATCTTATCATTAGTCTTCTCTACTAGATGTCACCCTTATTTACCTTGCGCGATGTTACAACAGAAAGCCTGTCATTCATTCAGCGCTTATCATGGCCATACGCGTGATTCGCAATGCTCAGGTGAAGTGCTATAGTAATACTATAAATCTGCGGAAGAATTTGATATTACGCATAAGGCGCCATGATTTCCGCAATGAATGAATGAATGGCAGATGGCGCGGCGCACTGTTTTGTGCACACTACACATACTAAAGTGCGGATGATGCTCGCGGTGTTTTCAGCTTCTGCCATCTCACTATATGATGATATGAACACGAATGTCATCTACAGCTGCTCTGAGAGCCTCATGCGCATATATTCATTGCAAACAGCACGGCCTGTTCATTATTAAAATAAAACATAGAATCATCAATACAGATAAAATGTTACACAGTCAATTTAAATAGTCTGTATTATAGTCTGTGCCTTACAGCGTGATCCACTCCAGTGTGGCACATTTTTGTTCATTATGATTTTTTTCCCCCGTCGATATTGGAATGTACAACTATAAGCAAAGCTGACTGTATTTGAACTTGAGTCTTAAGTTTAAAATAAAACTCTATTAACTGCTCCATTGTGAACATATGAGCTGTATGAACCACTAACTTACAAGCTGTAAAGTAAACAGGAAGTGTTTGTCCGAACTCAAAGTTTCTCGGGTGAATGCAAACGTTTTGCGAGAGAACGCAAGAGATTTTTTTTTCACCACCATGTCCCTTTAGGGGCTCCGTAATACGTCCACTTAACTACATTTAAATATTATATTGATGGTCAGGTTAAAAATAAAAAGTATCCTGGTTTGACTAGGAAATTATTTTGTTTACACAAATTTGTTTTAAACCATTATATTATATTTCACATGTAATGTCTATTAAAATCTAATACATTTTTAAATGTATATATTTTACATCATGGTGTCATATGCTTAATCAGTACTGATTTAGGCTTTAAATACTCAACATCAAATCTACTTTACTTTGCGACAGAAATCACTGATATTAATAAGTTCAGTAAGTAAATTCATTCGGTGGATTTTTCAGATGAAACCAGTAACTAATGAGTTTTGAACCATTAAAAGAACTGGCTCAGAGTCATTTGTCCATGAATCAGACCACACTGGCTGAATTTTGTGTTTCTGATTTACTAAAAAGAACTGGCTCAAATTAAATTTTTGTTGCGAGTTGTGAATCAAAGACATGACTTCTTGTCATCAGCTTTTCACATTAAATTTGAACTGCAAACTTATTTACACAACTTGGATTTAATAAGATTATTTTTGGTGTGGAGAAGTAGATTTAACAGCAGCAATGCTAAAAGTGTTGCAGGAAACACTGCTATTCACAAGCTCACAAAATTATGACTCCGTACCAGTACAGTACTTAACATAATAACAGTACTTACATAATGAACGTGTGATTTTGACAGGTTAAAGGGAAGGGTAATCACATCAGTGGTCAAATTATGAATAACAGCCATTTACGAATTACTTAAACCTACACTCCTTCTGCAGCGCTTGCCTTAAACTGCCATGGTGACCAGGTACATACTCACAGAAACAACATCTTTTCAACCAATGAATCAGACCAAAGTTACATAACACTACAAAGAGTGTTTGTTCTGCTGTTAAAAGCAATCAGTACAGATACTGAACTGAGCACGGCGTTTAGATAAATTCCAGAAATTAAGCACTACAGTTTACTGCATGCTTCACCCATCACCTATCCACTCCTATTAGTGTCTGTGATAAACAGAGAGAAAATTTTTTTTTTTTCTTTGTAATGTCAAAATGGTCACGGTCACCTCTCTAGAAGTGCAGTCTCCACTAACATCTAATCTTCTTATTAAACAGTGAGAATGGAAAACGACAGTCTAACGTATTTTAAATATGTCACGGAACATCTTAAACAGACTAATGAATAGCAAAGAACTTAACCAGAACTGAACCATCCCTTATTTGGGAAAAAGGCTCTGCAAATATGCTTGCATTCAGAACATACTACACGCAGCAGGGATTTGGCTCACACACACACACACACACACGTTTTCAGATGGCCGCCTTAATACCCCAGGGGACATTACTGCCCTCGCCACAAGTGTGCATTCCCTCTTGGCAGCCTCCCATCCAAACTGAATTATGGGTTGACAGCCCCAGCTGTGACCACTCTGGAATCTGGACTACAGCGGAGAGAAAACAGCTGTGGAAGCCATCATAAGATGTCTATGAGACATAGAGATCCACCTCACACCCAACAACTACAGTACAATACCTTAAGTATAATTAGACTGAATGCTACAGTAAAAAACAGCCAACTTTAAATACCATATTCAGCAAAAAACTCCAAATGGTTTAACAATCAAATTATATGTACTTTTACGGTAAACTACTTTTTTATTGTTTGTGGAAGTAAAAACTAAGAATTACAGTGAAACAGTGAAAATGACCATATTCAGTAAAAAACTCCAAATGGTTTAACAATCCCATTATATGTACTTTTACTGTATATTACAGTTTATTTTATTGTTTACTCAGCCCGCCGTGTGTGACGCTGACTAGAAATCAGTGGTTAAGTTGCATTTACAACACTGTTCCAGAACACTTCAACCCAAATATTCAGATGTGTGCAGCACATTTTATGAAGGACTGTTTCCTGATCCTGGTAGAGTAGACTACAATGCCGGCTGTTCTGACTCGTTGCTCCGGCCGGACAGGGCATCACAAACAATATGGTAAGGGGCGTAACATTTCCATCACACGCTTGAGGTATTCAGCCAATCACAATGCACTGGATAGCTGGCCAATCAGAGCACACCTCGCTTTTCAGACCGATGAGCTTTGTAAAAATCGACGCGTTTCAGAAAGGTGGGGCATAGAGGAGCAACAATAATGTACAGTATGTGGAAAATAATGTGTTTTTTTAACCTTAAACCGCATAAACATTTCATTACACCAAATAATGTTCTTTTTAGCAAAGCATATGACCCCTTTAACATTACTTAAATAAATCAATGTACTGTAAAATACACTGTACAGGCACCAGTGCCGTCCCACAATGGCGAAAACATTGGCACAGTTTTTTTTTTTTCTTTTTGAGTTAACTTCTAGTAATCTAATGCAATTTTTTAACAATACATTTAACATTTTTCAACTGTGTATAGTAACAGGTGACAAAACCATAATAAGTTGGGACAATCTTAACACACATTTCAATAGACAAGTATACTCTTGTTTGAGTGGCCTGACAAACAGCATATCAAATAATCTAACAATGACATCACTGTGAAAGAGCGAAACTCACAGTAACAATGAACTTTCTGATAGCCCTAGGCATGGTGTAACTATTTTTACATGAGCAAATACTTGACTAAGATTTGTAAACTTAAATCCAAGCATATCGTCAAGAAATACAACCAAGATTTTTGCGCAACACATATGCGTCCAGCCTGGGAATTGACTTCGACTAGAATTATGCAACAAATAAAGGTCTGCTCAAAGCACATTTTATTTAATGGGCATAAACAAAACACAGAAAGTGACATTTATAGTGAAATACTATAATTTCTGCTAATTATATAAAGTTACAGAAGCTCTACAGAATAAACAGTCATAGAGCTCACACACAGAGAATGAATTTCCAGCTTTCCTATGATCTCATCTGACTCTTTTTACAGCCTTGAGCTGCAAAATTCTTTCTATTATCAAACAGGCCAAATGAATACCATCAACCGTGCCAAACGTTCCGCTCGAGTTTCCTTTTTGATAAAGTGATGTCTAAAAGAGCTGATTTATGAAATAGATCAGTTAATCTAACAGAATAACAATCACTGTAATGAAAGCCGAGTCATGCCTTAAATGTGTGTCTGGGTGTTAAAGAGACAGGGGAACGTGGACACTAGCCCGGCTGTTTTTAAGAACAGGGTTAATACCAAAGACTATAGAATACCCAAGACGTGTCACTCGTATAGTTTTGAATGAGGAAAAATGCAATGCTCAATATGACCGCTCAATCGCAGGAAGCCCCGCCTTCTGAATGAAAGAGCCAATCGCTAATCGGTAAAGTCAGAGCGTCACTGCAGCTGCTGTTAGAAGTCCCGGTTGCTATAGAAATAGTCAGCGTTCTGAGACGTGCGCTTAGGACTGCGCATGTGCACTGGCTGATCTAGCCTGAAAAATAAGCTTTTTATAATGCTATTTGAGCAAAAGTAACAACATTTATGACACAGTTGTTTTCAGATTTCACCTGTGATTTCAAATATGAAATTTAATTGTAAGCTTAGTGAACAGTTTTGGAGAATTTGATGTTTCCCCATTCAAAGAGATAGGAGTTGCACTTGCATGCCCAAGAGGCGTTTCAAAGATGGCCGCCGAGTGACATGACTTGTCTTAAAAGAACTTTGCTAATACTCACCATTGTTGGTGTGCCTGACACAGTCTTGAAAGACAGCGTTCCACTTTTGCTGCTCCTTCTCCGTCACCACACAGAAATAGTAGTGACGAGCATAAGGATGCCAGAGAATGAGGGGAAACTGCGTCGCACATTTCAGGAATGGAGAACTGCCAACTTTAGCTTTTACACCTGCAAAACGCATGTTACATGATTCAATATTCTATTAAAAGCGGCCTTATGAGAAGATCTCCATAGTCATACAGCTGCACAACATACAAATATCACAGCCCATCACTTTACATTCCATTTCATAATTTCTTATCTAGACTCTGGCTCAACTGTACTCTACATTTATTTAAAAGGAAGGCTGCAAGTTCAACACACACAAAAAAAAATTTTTTTTATTATAGCAAGGCACTTACAGTGGGAGTACACGGGTAATAAATATTTGGTTTTAAATGTCACAACCACATGAATTAAACATTCTACATGTTCACATGAGTCTTGTGTGATAGAGTCGTTTACTGACCTTGACTGTAAAGTTATCTAATCTTTCAACTTCTCTGCCATGACAACATGACGCTAGTAAAAGCCAGGTAACCAGTAACTTTTGCTTAGTTTTATAGAGTATAGTTTTCCTTTGGGAAAATTCCTTAAGAACTCTCTTCCTCCCTGAGGTTTTCCCATCTTTCTTTTTCATTGTCCTCTCACTCTTTCAGACTGACCTGGTAGGCTGGTGTTAAGGAGCTCGAGATATTCTTCCATAGAGGTCAGGACCCTGTAGCCAGCACAGATAATGGTGCCTTTAGGATGCAGCCCTCTGTCATAAGCCTAAATGAAAAGAAACATAAAAGAAAGCTGTTTTATTTCAAATGAATAAATGACTAAAAAATATATATATATTTAAAAAAAAAAATTTAAACCTATTTATTCATTTAAACTTCTGGAATCATCAAATGGTTAATGGTGCCTTTAGGATGGACGATTATCAGTCAATTCCAATTTTTTGCATTTTGTTTTATTACACTCATTACCTGTTTGTTTTCATAAAAGTTGATGTTGTAGGAGTCAGGAATAAAGAGAAAACGATTCCTCCATTTTTTGTTCTCTTCTAGATACTGGAACAAAGCACCTGAGAAGATGGACTTATTCTTTAGAGGCACCTAAGAAACACAAGAATTGAAATGTGGTTCAAATAAGGTATGGTTTAAGCAGAGAGACAGTGAGAAAGAGACAGTTGTCTCTCTATTTTCAGTAAGGACCCAGCACCTAATTATACATTATGTAGAGAGATGTTAAGACTGGGAGTACTTAATTTGTGTTTACTTTGCCCACCCAGTGTGTCTGTACTGTGATAACACTAAATAAACAAATCTATGCGTTTTCAAACATAGCAATTTTTTCCCCAATTCCAATCTGGTTCGACATCACAGACCACCAGGCCTATGAGAAATAACCCTGATTTAATTAGTTTCACTTGCACCTTTAAAAAAAAAAAAAGAAAAAAAGAAGAGACAAATAGGGCTGAAAAAGAGGAATAGAAAAGGGCTTTACCTTCCTATGCAGGAGCTGATTCTGAGGTCCTCCTCCACCCTCAATGTCAAAGCGCATCTTGTTAAAGAGAGCAACTGCATACTGCTGCTCATATAGCCGACCAAACTCTCCCATCAGCTCCCCTGTCCGTGCTAAGAGACACACACACACACACAATTAATGATTATACATAGAACTCAAACCACCAGCATGATTATTATACATTACAAACAGTATTATATTATAGATAAGTTTTAAATTAAAAAGTAAGTTATAAATGTCTAACGTAAAAAGAATGTTTTCATATTCCAAACAATAATCTCAATCGGTCCATTAGTTCGCAAAAATACACTTCACCAAAAAGAAAAAAACATATCTTTAAATACACCTACAGTTAAAGGAAGAACTGGTAATGTATAAAATATGCACATACCAAATATGATCAAAACCCTTGTGAAATATATATTAGCATGACAATCGCTTAACCAGCCTTTTTATCTAAACCTCTGATATTCCCTTCCAAGTCATATCATGCATTCCTGGTAGGTTTCCATAGTAAGTGTACTACTATAGCCAAATAACTTAACTCAAATAAAATACTATATTATACATTCTGTATAATAATAATAATAATAAACACTGATAAAAAGTTATGCAAACACAGCAATAAAAAAAATTACAATTAAATAATAATAATAATAATATTATATATATATATATTATTATTTTTTTTATTATGTGAAAGGCAGTTCCATTAAGATTTTACATATTGTATGCCAATGCAGGCCTACAACAGATAGTTACGGTACAATGAATCAATGGGCATTAAACATTAACAACAATTCACGCCAAGCTCCATGTATCTGATCAGAAGAGGAGATTACAATGTTTGAGCTTCACTGCTTTGTCCTTCACATGCATGTATAAGCAGATCAACGCTGCAGTTGGCACAACAACAAAGACAGCTCCATTATTGACTGCTTTCTGGCGGGATGTTGTCCAAATGACTATGTAGGGCTTGTTGTAAAACTTTGGAGGCATTCAGTCTCTTGGAAAGACTGAGGGAAATGGAACAAAAAAACCAAAACAAAAACATTCCTGTCCGTTTGCTTACAAAGCGAAGATGCCATTAAATTAGAGAGGGGAATGGAATATAAATCACTTAGTAATGATCAAAGAAAGACGATAAACGTAAAACTTAGTTATCTAATTGCCTTTGAATGTCCATTGTGATTAGACTTAAAGGGTTAGTTCACCCAAAAATAAAAATTAGCCCATAAATTACTCACCCTCAAGTCATCCTAGGTGTATATGACTTTCTTCTTTCAGACGAATCCAGTCGGAGTTATATAAAAAATTGTCTTTGATCTTTCAAGCTGTGTAATGCCACTCAGTGGGTGTTGCATGCATGCAGTCCAAAAAAAGTTAAATAAAAAGCGCCCATCCATAAAAAAATGGTCTCACATGGCTCCGGGGGGTGAACAAAGGCCTCCTGTAGTGAATCTATGCGTTTTTGTAAGAAAAATATCCATATTCAAAACGTAATAATCACTTGAATCTAGCTTGCGCTCACTGTTGTACACGGAAGCAGCTCCAGGAGCATGATGTAAGACATTGGCTTTGCGCATGCGCCGCTCAGAAGTGACGAACGCGGAAGCGCAGGGGAGAGATCCAAACAAAACAACGGTCACTTATTAGAAGTACAAAACAAGGATTTGTAGAAGAATGTCGGAGGATTTCGATATAAGCCAAGAGGAGACTGGTTTTCCTTTGCTAAAGTAAGGAAAATTTGCTTCCTTTGATCCTGTAAACAAACGTTGGTTTTCACAAGACTCACAAGCGCAACGCCGACCTCATACGTCATCCGCTCGGAGCTGCTTCCGTGTAGGACTGTTGGCGAAAGCTACATTAAAGTGATTATTACGTTTTGAATATGGATATTTTTCTTACAAAAATGCATAGATTCACTACAGGAGGGCTTTGTTCACCCCCCGGAGCCGTGTGAGACAATTTTTTATGGATGGGCGCTTTTTATTTAACTTCTTTTGGACTGATGCATGCAACACCCGCTGAGTGGCATTAAACAGCTTGAAAGATCAAAGACAATTTGTAATAACTCAGACTGGATTCGTCTGAAAGAAGAAAATCATATACACCTAGGATGACTTGAGGGTGAGTAATTTATGGGCTAATTTTCATTTTTGGGTGAACTAACCCTTTAAGTGAAATCACCTGCAAATTAAAAATAGCTCCAGTTCCTAAAATAAACATACAACTGGAATAACAGTAGGGGATATTTCAAGGTTATATATGATTGCTATGACTGATAAAAATTAAGTTTCATACAGGGTGAGACTCAAACAAATCAGATCATACAGTTAAATGCTCAAGTTCAAACATCAAAGCAAATTATAAACAGGCCTGACGTATAGCATTTACATACTTCAGTCTGCCAAGTCAAATGCACACATGTAGGATCACCCTAAACGTTTCCCTCTCTGCATGCGTATGGTCTACACTGCAGAAATTAAAAGTCTGTGGAGCTCTGCTTATGATTTCTCCTGACCAACTCTCAATCTATCATATTTGGCACATAAAGCCAGAATATGTAATTAAATGAACTGCTAAAGCCATTAGGCAGTTGTGCAGCCAGCACTTAACAGAAGGGAATGTGAAAAAGGAGACAGAGGCTCAGAATAAGGTCAACCTGACCATCTGCATTGTTTTAAAAAGTACCATATTAGAAGCGATGGGAAATACGTGATTAAATGAGAAAGTAGCCAATTTAAAATGTATTAAATAATATAGTCTATAAACAATTATTTGCATGTGTTGTTTATTTGCATTGTTTTAGCACCTGATGAATCACAAAACTACAAACTTTGTTTTGAAACAAAAACTAATTTCTATAATAGCAACTTATATGAATATAAATATATCTGAATATTAAAGGTGCAGTAGGAGATCTTGGAAAATGCTAACTTTAGCCTGATAGCACTGAAAGCGAACGTCCCACCCTCCCTGCAAATCGCTGTCCAAAGCCACGCCCCCTGAACGCATAAATGAGAACAGACCAGACTACCAGAGACAACATTACTACAATACATCATATGTCATTCACTGGTGAGAAAACGTTATAGTACAGTTAGTAAAAGTATTACAATACGAAGGAAGATCAGGTTGTTGATGTTTGCCTGCCATTATCGCTCTGTCTGCACATCGTACGTGAACGCGCTGATGACGACGTATCCTGTCTGTGCGAACCGGGTGCTCAGAGGTATGCAAATACATATGTTGACAGGCAGGTAGGAAAGCCAATCAAAATGGTCAGAACGAGTGTTTTGATTGGACAAACATTTCTTGGTCCTACACCTTCCACAGAATATATAAATACACAAATACATTTAGACAACTTAACTTAATGATTGCTATCGGGATGTGAAGAGACTTTCAGCCAGCATAACAAAAAATGTTTCTAAAGACAATCACCTATACTGCACCTTTAAAGATACTGCCCATTTCAGGATTATGGGTAGTGTAGTTATACACGTACAGACAGTGATGGTGGGAACAGAGCTGACTGTAAGGGCGGTGCAGTTGTTGCTGCACCATTGTTTGCACACCGATCAGGCATCAGTCTTTTACAAACACCCTTAGGCAGATACCCAATGATCTGCTGCCATGCCAAATCATTCCAGACACAAAATTTCACAATCCCCATCTCATCACAAATCCAACGAACGAAGCTTGCTTTTCTTAGTAACTGATTTCGACACTAAAACAAACATCTCAGTACTGTGCATGAAGCTGAAGGTGGGAAAGAAATCTATCCAAGCTCTGCTTTGGTAATGTGGAGGTTGGGAGACAGACACTTAAAGAGCAGTTCCACTAGTGAGGATAATTACAATACCATCATGCCGACCACACAGGGGGCAGCTGGCCTTCAGGGGGGTGGGGAAAGAGGAAAAGGAAGTTTCTTTGGAATGTGTCCATGTCAGAGCAGACGAAGTGAAAGCTCTTGAGAGGGAAATCTGGGAGCTCAGATCCTGGTACTGACAACAAGAATATGCTATGGAAGTTCTGGGAAGGAAAAAGGTAACATGACCAAATAATCTCTCCAGGCCTGGAAATGTCAAGTTGTTAATGACCATAGGAGACTTGCAGCATATACGATGCATGGAAATACTTCACACATTACTATACATGTCAGAATGCATTTAAAATAAAAAAGGGTGCTAACAGAAGACATTTCTTTGAGAGGTTGAATGAAAACAATGGTTATGAATTAGGCCCCGGGTTGGGACGAAACCACAAGATAGAGGGCATGTGCATGTTCATGTGAATCTATCTAAGGCTGAGAGCATTTGTGTATGTGTGTGTGTGCTCTGTTTGTTTATGAGTCACTCAATGAATGAGTCTCATGTGATACTTGGTGCCATGCCTTGTTCCTTTTTAATTTCATTACAAGCTCAAGAACAAATCAAGTTAGCATTACCGCTTAACAGCCACTTCAAAGAGAGACTCCGAAGCCTCACGCTGAAGATACTGCTTGCACTTCATTAGCCAATGAAACAAACTATAACCTTAGAGCAACTCAATTACACTTAAACAGTGCAATCAGAAAAGTCTTTGTAAGGACTAAGACTGCATCTTTCCTTTGTTTGTTACATTCATACAAACATAGTAAGCGTGTCTGCTGGAGTCATTCAGGCTTGTCTAGTTGAGCTCACAGCAGGAAATCCCAAAACACTTGGATCATGGTCCTCTTTGATTCCTTCAAGAAGAGCATGATCATGGATCATCCTGAGTACTACCTGAATTCTTGATTTTGATAGGTTGACACACTTCCCAAGGGTAATTTTCTATAATTGCACAGAAATAATGCTGACAGCATTATAGTTACATATCACAATGTTCTTCTTTGAACACTTCTCAAGTAGTAATGGCAGCTTGGGCTGTGCCTAAGCTGCCTGGTTTGTACATATTTTTAATTGACCAACAGTTCCATTGGCCCTGCCACAAATTTGATAAATTTGTATTTTATTGTGTCAGGAAAAAAAATAACAGTTTATTTTAACATTTAAAATAACCCTTTTCTATTAATATATTTTAAAAGTTCATTTATTTCTATGATGGCAAAGGAGAATTTTCAGCAGCCATAATTACAGAACATAACTTCAGTGTCACATGATCCTTCAGATATCATTCTAATGATTTTGCGGATGACAAAAACAGCATTTGTTTGAAACCGAACTCTTGTTATATTTTAAATATATTTGTTGTATAATATTTTTTACTTCATTTCCAAAAATATCTTACTAACCCCAAAACTTTGATCATTAATGTATGATATTTTTCACTCAGCATTACATTTGCTTTGGTATATGTGGAATAGCTGATTGCAGACTGCTGAATTATTGAAATTTTAATGCACACCCCTCTTCGTGGCATGGCCAAATTAGCATCTCGGGTGCATTTCAACATGATGTGCTCCTCATCTAGTTTATAAAACATTCCATTAACATTTCTAACAAATGGGTTTTGAATTTGAATTTGACCGCACAAACGGTTTAGATCAATTATATTGCCTGATTATATAGTACTGGTTGAGAACTGAGCTTTTGAATTCCTGGAATTTATGGAAATACTCTCAGGGATTAGTAACAGTGCAGATAAAATGGGAATTTGGAAATTGTTAGATGCTTTGTTTAAGGACAAAGTGGCAATGCTGTACATCTCCTTTTTAATTTTTTTTAAAATAAATTCAAGCACAATACTTTAGCAGTGGTTTTTGATGATCTGTTGCTATACAGTAAGTGAAGCATCCATGTGATTTATGAACATGCTGTGTTCATCGTTTGTTTTAATTGTCCCGAGAGCCTCATTGGTGCTGAGTCCAACATTGAGCAAGCCTGATGTTCATCATGGAAAATTCCCATTTAAACCTACAACATAAGAAGCAAAATTTGTGTTTCTTGTTTTCCCCACAGTGACACTGCCATTCCAGCCAGATGATTTTTCAGACTAACTTCCCACTCACTTCCATGTTTGCTTAAATTCCAGTAAGTTTGGTGTATGACTAAGAATTGTTCACTTGAGAAGAGGATCAGTTAGCATTAGCAATATGATAGGGGCTACATACACGCTATTGGAAGTTGAATGGATTGTTTTTAGAAAATTTCCACTGTGTGTTCTACAACTTCCCAAGAAACACCCTTCCATGAACACTAAATTAAAGCATTTCCTGCAAGAGCCCCCTCGTCCCCCCCATCTACTCAAAACAGTGGTGTGGGGGTGTCATTTACTTCCCAAACGTCACCATCTCTTCAGCATGGAAGACCTGACCCAAAAACCATGCTTCAACAAACATAAAAATACCATAAATTTAGAATGTAAAATAAACATTTGCAGCTACTAAATCTGTCAAACATTTTAAACTCAAAGATATGAGACAGGAAGTGCCGAGGTCATTTTATTCCCCACCCACTATTTTGAGAAGATGACTTCATTCATTCTAGACTACAGGAAGGCAGCAGGAAGTTCGGGGAGGAGTTATATGAAACGTAGTTTGCGGACCAGTGTTGGCAAATCCGCGATTGCCGCCGGTTGTTTTTTATGTCAGCAGGTTGAAGCGACCCCAATAATGTGATATTTAGGCCCTGGAATGTGAATTGTACCAGGAGAACACCGCCAAAAAAAATGATTCCCCCCCCGAATGCGATTTTTACTGGGGGACCCCCTCGAAAGCATTTGGGCTATTTTCAGGCTAGTTTTGAGTAGTAATTGGGCGGGTTTTGTAGCGAAAACCTGGCAACCCTGCACCAGACAGAGCTGTCGGCGATTCTTCCTATTGTAAAGTCATGCAGTGTGTAACCTCCTGTCATCGTTCCATCGCGCAGTGTGAACACAGCAACAACTGAATGCTACCCCAGATAGTCGTTCAGTGTGAAACCAACAGTGATGCGACGTCTTTGAAAATCGTGCAGCGTGAACTCGCCATTACTTGGACACTTTTCAGACTGGGGGACTCCCTCTTTACTGACAAGAGAAAGGTGAGGTCATACAGTCAACAACAAACAATAGCCCACTGTAGATGTTTCATATTGTCTGACAAGCTGACTGCATATAGAGAGATTCTACTACAGTTCCACACATTTTTATAGAATCTGAAAAATTAAGTCAGTCACACCCCCTATGAATTAGCTTATGAGAGTAAGCATACACGGCCTGCTGAACAAAGGTTATCTAAATGTTGAGTATGACAGATCATCCAGGCAGCCTCCTTAATGCTGTTAGGCTCTGCATGCATTCCTGAGATTCCTTATCTGATGTGCTTTCTCTTAAAATGTGCAAAAGGAGAGAAAATGGAAAGTTAACAGTTCTTTCTTGCATTTCTCTAATCAATCTCAGTATCAATTTTATCTTACAATGATTCAAAATTATAAGCAGCAAAAACTGTGCTTTTTATTTTCCCACAGCGACACCCCAGCCAGATAATGTTTCCAGACTAAATCAACAAATAAAAGATTTACATTATCCTTTGAGTTTAGTTAAGGTTTTTAAATACAAAATTTCTCCAGTAGTTAAAGGGGTCATATGATGCTATTTTAAAAGATCATTATTTGGTGTATTTAGTGTAACAGAATATGTTGACATGCTTTAATGTTCAAAAAACACATTCTTTTTCAAATACTGTACATTATTGTAGGTCCTCTATGTCATTTTCAACAAAGCCCCCTCCTTTGACAAACGCAGTCTGCGCTGATTGGCCAGCTGACCCAGTGCATTGTGATTGGCCGAACACCACAAGCACACGTCGGAAATGTAACTCCCCTTACCATAATCGCGAGCTTCAGCTTTCAAAGTAAATATCAAGACAGTTAATAATGTCATTAGTTTTACCATCAGTTCAAGCCCGAAAGACAGACACAGTGATGATGCAGTACACAAGCCGCAGTTAAGACAGCTGACGTGCTATGATTTCTAAGATTTGAGACTTTAGTCTTTGCAACTTTACATATCTTTATGCACCAAGCGCTTGTAACACTCCAAAGAGAAAGGAAAACTTGAACTCGCACGATATGACCCCTTTAAAAGTAACAAAGTAGTTAAAAGGGTCAGAAATTAACCAAGACTCATGCAAAATTGCACAATCACCCAAAAACAACAACAACAAAAAAACCTCAGATGATATATATATATTTTTTTTTCACTTTTAATAAATTTAATAGCTTTTTATTGTAGACCTGGATTCTATTATAGGATTGTATTATTTGGGTTTAGTGTCTCTACAGACACCTGTAGCCGTTAAATATCTGTATTTACTGCATTATAAAATAAGGTTGCACAAATGGAATGGTTTTGATTGAAAACAACAACAAAACAACTGAAATCAGCCTTGAAATACTGAACGCTGAAGCAAAATCTCCAACAGCCCATGGAACAGATTACATCTCAACCTATTCTGACCATATTGCTATTTGATGCCGATAGGACTTCACAGGTAATAATACCCACAACTATTCAAACTGACCATTTAAGTCAGTTAAATGACTTGTTTGCACATAAATGTACTATATGTTGTGATTTAACTTTTGTATTTGTTCCTAAATACAAAAGTTATCTTCTGGCACTGGTAGGTAATCTTCTGCTATAGTATCCACAGTGAATGTCAGCATTTACTCAAACCACACCTGACCACAAAGCTCTGCAGAGATGCAGGCCACCTGGTCACCCACACGAATTTATTTACAATTCATTTGATTTTTTTCATGATTTATTTAAGATATCTACAATAGTGTGTGTTTTTGTTTGTTTGTTTGTTTATTTCTTAACGCCAATCCAGCATCTATGGCTATATTCACGGCGAGAAGCAGTTAATCCATACACAAGTCTGGTCTTTACACACAGGTCCGGGGACAATTTAGCATGTTCAATTAACCTAACCTGCATGTCTCTGGGCTGTGGGAGGAAACCGGAGCACCCAGCGTAAACCCATGCAGACTGCACACAGAAAGGCCTCCTGTCCGTGCCGGGGCTCGAACCGGGGACCTTCTCGATCAACAATAGTGCAACTCACATTTATCTTGTACATCCTAATGGAGCAGCATTATGAGTTTAATCCTCTTTCTATCTTTTTTTCGATTTTTACTAATCATACAGTGATTATTTATGCACCGTGTTATTTAAAACTTATAAAAATAACATGAAATACTGTGCCACGTCGCAACAAACTTTCTCTTTAGTGCGGGAACGGCACAAAGTTCATTATCCCACGTTTACTTTTTGGGGTAGAATGTAAACCCTTTCACCCAAAACCCAAGCACTGGCCGCAACACCATATTTTGCATACCAAGAGTATCTATCACGTCTTGCAACTAATAAAGCATCGCGGTTAGCAGACAAGTCCATCAGAGCGCTTACCTGTTATAATCTCCCGTTTAGCCTCGTCCAGATGAGTTGAGATCAAATCCCCCATCGCGCCGCTGATAGTAGGCAAATACAGCTGGATCGGTCAAATTCGTCTCTGAGGAGCAGCTCTGTAGTAGCAGCAGGGCGCTGGTTTCTTATGATAATATATGAACTGAAGTTGATTTTAGCGGCTCCTCCCTCTTTTTACTCAAGTAGTTTGAACGCAGGAAGAGTAGCTGGAGTTACACATAGAGTTGACAGGCACCGCGCTGGATTAAAGAAGGTTTAGTTTTCCATAACTCTTAGTGTAATGCTTCTTTAGTCCTGTGCTGAGTGTGCTCGGTTTCTGCGTCAAAAACACACGCTTCTTCAGGAGACTCGTGAGCGTGCTGAAGGCAGGGTTGCAGGATTCTGAATTCACCTCCAATTAGAGGCGGGGCTGTGCGTGCATTCTAAGCGTTATGACTCTAAGAGCGAATCAAGGGGTTTGAACAAATCTGTGAAATAATCCTTCCCATGTACTGACTCAAGTTGTTCACTTTTGGAAGGGCATTTCCTGACTTCAAGGACTGACTATAGTATGAGAAAATAAAGGTCACAAATAGCACATCAACAAATTTAGGCTAATCAACGAGGCATCTCGTTATGAATGTGGGCAAATTACTTTAAAATTATGGACTAACTAGTATTATACACAAAAAGGGGGTATAACGACGTAATTGAAACTCCTAATTAAGTCTATTGTCATTGATTTTTTTTTCAATAGCTTAAAGTCAAGCCTAAAATCTTCCGAAAGATTCAAAAGAATCACTTAGATGAATCAAATTTCTCACCACTATATGCAGAGCTTGATTTTTTTAGGCATACAAGAAAATGTATGCAATGTTCCGAAAATACTATAAATAAAGCATACGATTGAATTTAACTTTACTTAACTTTTTTTTGTTATTGTCTGCGATACTTTGCTGTAGGAAAGATAAATGCAAAACAGCCCTGCTTTATGTTTTTTTTTCATGCATGAAATAATAAGCTAAAAATATCATTTGATAGGGAGATTTAAAGAATTTTAAAATAAATGAGTGAAGCATTTCTCTGAAGCGGCCACTTGCATTGGGCAGAATAAAAAGACGATGTCGCCCTCTAGCGGGCGCTAGTGCTCTCTTCTGGTATCCTTTCTTACAGAAGCACAACTACAGTAAATGCATTGTAACGCAATTATTGCGCAAACGTACATTTTTCTTGATGTGAATTTAAAATCCCTTACTTTCATAGCAGTTCATATAACTGTATGCAATACCCCAAAACATGAGTAAAACAAATCGCTCACAAAAATCAATACATGACAGAAGCTGCTGGAAGGCTATGCTTAATATGCACAAATGTGTGTGTGTGTGTAGTTTACAAGACATGCAGCATATGTCAACAGTGGAGCTGCGGAGGCGTGTGGTGGGATTAGGCATCGACGCGCGCACTGCATCCCATTTACACCAACTGTAGCTCTGAGCGCGCGCAGCACTGCGAGTCCAGCAGGGAGACAGAGAGAACAGGAGACAGCATGGCATCTCTGGGGCTCAAGGCGATTGTCGGAGAAAGTAAGAAATGTTTTGTTCAAGTTGATTTAGGGCTAAATTTGTGGTGTATTTAAAAGTGATATTTCAGCTATTTCTAATTTGTGGTATTTGAATGTTACTGCACTATTCACCAACATAATCCTCATACAGTAACACTGCTCTTCTTAAATTCTTCAAATTTAACACTCTTATGATATTATATTATTATATTGCACTATGCAAAGGATTATGATGTAGCTAAAAGCACACTGGAGATTGGAGATGCACAGTAATCTGTGGAGTCCAGTGGGATTAAGGATCTAGATATGAGGGGAGGCTCATAATGCTGTTGGGTGGAAGCACAAAGAGTGGAAAAATGGGCCTGAATACATATAATACAGGCAGGAATTTGTTCTTAGAAAAAGCTGTTAAGAAAAGCCATTAAACAAGGCTGGTGTAAGATGTTAATTGTTCAGTCTGACATATGTTGTGCTTATTTTTTATATCTGTCTTTTCTATCTATCTACTGTATATATCTATGCAAGGCATTGTGAATGTGATTCCTTTTAGACCATAATATTAGTCACCTTTTGTTATATCTATAGGCTCAGTGGATGTTAGATTTGTCCTATACTCCATCCCTTTACAGTTTTGACATGCCAGTTTCAAAAATGAACTTTTTTTGTAGCCCTTGATATTTTCTGGCTCTAAATGCAACCATGAGGATTGACAAGATTTCCAGGGTTCATAATGCCCTCTCTGATTGTTTCTTTCATCACAGCCAGACTTCACTTTTCGCCATCTGTCCTGTGTCATTCTTTCTTGTTATTTCTGTAGCCATATATAGTGCTGGTGTTGATTAAATCTGAAAAGATTCTGAGGAAAAACATTACCAATTATCACTTGTGAATATTTGTTTACTTTTGCCAATGATAAGGCATTACTGCATCAACATCAGGAAAAATTACACATACCATAATAGGTATATATCAAAAATGCTGCTGCTGGATGGTATTTGTCTAGTCATGTATTTGGACATATTGATTTGATCTATTAATATTGTATCTGATTTTAGTCTGTAAGTATCTAAAAGCTTTCAATCCAGTTTCCACCCTTTTTAATCTCACAAGCAACTTTTTTTATAAACAGAAATGTTGTCAGACTGGATGTTGATTTGTTGTTCGACAATTTCAGTAATAGCCTGTGAGGTTCATCACAAGTTTATTTTAATGCAGCAACACCTCTGGGTGTTAGAACTGACAGATCCAGCGTCAATAGCTGTGAAATGTGTTATATGACTGCAGGAAGCTGTTGCGTTTGGGATCTCGCCATTCAATGGAGCTTTTAAAAGGGTAGTAAAAATGATTCAGGTCCATTGTGCTCACATCCAGTGGCAGAGATACAAAGAGCGAAAGAGAGTGAGAAAAAGAAAAAAAGGAGTGACAAAGAGCAGGAGAAAGAGAGACAGGGGAAGAACAAAAATAGAGAGGCTGGTGGTGTAAGAGGATTGGGAAGAGATTAGGCCTGTGATTGCTGGGTCTCTCTCACCACACAATACAGTATATATCATTTAAACTAACAAATCAAGTTGATCATTTCATTTTCTGCTGTCATAAAAGACATGAATGGTATATTTGATTTCTTTTTTTATTATGTGGTTTCATACAATTTTCTTAATCATCAACGTATTATATCATTAACTAAACACTAAATGCAAAAAGGAAAAAAAAATCTTAACACCAAATCACACTGAACAAATTACAGAAGAATCCTCATATCGTACTTAAATGTGATGCTAAGCAGCAAACCATAATATTATAATAATAAATTCAGCCCAGACCCATGTTCTTCAGTCTCTGCCGAGAGTATTTTGCAGTTTTAAACATATTCAAAAAAAGGAGAGAAGGTCTAGACTCAGCAACACCTCTACCTGATACTTTTGGCAAACTCTGCATAGTTGTCTCAGTGAACTGTGTGCAAGGAAATGTTTGCCAGAGAGAGTGTATGATTATGCAGTATTTTAGCACAGATATATTTGAAGTGACATTCTCTCAGATATATTTAAAGTGAGGCAGACATGCTCCCATTATCACACACCTATACTGTATATTTTAAATGACCATTTTTTCTCAATATTCTTAACATATATCAAGTATGAAATATAGTCATTTAAGATCTTTGTCTGGATATCGTTCTCAGTCAATGCTATCATCATTTCAGATTAATTTATGAATTATAACATATATCTAAGCATTGTAACATCAATATTACAGTCACAATGGGAAGAACCAAGGCTAGAGAATGTAAGGTTTTGTTTAGTCATTAGCTATATATTATTTCTTTTCTTCTTTAATAAGGTATTTTCTTGCATTTGAGATTTGAGACGTTTTCTATAATCTTGACTTAAATTTGGACTCAGAGTTGCTTCATCTCCTGCATTCAAAATATTGATGTTTTCTCTGAACATTGTCTTTTTTGCTATCTCCATTTTGCAGAAATCACTGGTTTTCATGTTTTTTTTTTTTTGTGCTACAGAGATTATGAATGATGTCATTAAGAAGGTGAAGAAGAAGGGAGAATGGAAGGTACACATCAATCTCACCGTCTATTCATCTGAACAATCATTATGAAAAAGATTGTTGGTGTGTTGTAATGTGCAGCATTTGTTTGTGTCAAAACACAATCTTTATTTAGTCTGTGCAGTATGATAAAAAGAATCTTGAAATGAACTTGAATCAAAGATGACTCTGGTGTCACATTAGGCCTTCTTGCTTAAAAGACCATCCTACACCAGCATTAAATAGACTCAGAAGCATCCCATGTTGGCGAACATCATTTAAAACATGTTGTGTTACACTGGTGTTTGATTTGTTACATGTTGTTCTACATATATAATGCATGCTGTTCTCCCTCAGGTATTGGTGGTGGACAAGCTCAGCATGAGAATGGTCTCATCATGCTGTAAAATGACAGATATTTTGTCTGAGGGAATCACAAGTGAGTTTTACTCCTGTAGAAATGCTTCAAACAGGCACAAAACCACGTAGCTGTATAAATTATACAGCAATTTGGCTCAAATGGACATTTTTCCATAACCATTTCCTTTCATTTCTCCAGTTGTTGAGGACATAACCAAGCGGCGTGAGCCTCTTCCTACCATGGAAGCCATATATCTCATTACTCCATCTGATGAGGTAAGTTATTTTTAGACATAAAACAGAGCTTGTATGGGAGTTTGTATTATATCCCATCATACACACGATGATAGTTTTTGATATACAATACAATGATGAAATGTTATCAATTGTAATTTCAGCAAGGATGCATTCATTTGATGAAGGAACAGTAAAGACATTTATAATGTTACAAAATATTTCTATTTTTAAATAAATGTTGTTCTTTTGAACATTCTATTCTTTCAAAGAATTCAAAAGATCTAGACTCAGTGAATCCTGAAAAAAATATAATCACAGAAAAACATTTCCACCGTTTTCAACATTGATCATAAGAAATGTTTCTTGAGCATAAATCAGCATTTGAGAATGATTTCTGAAGGATCATGTGACACTGAAGACTGGAGTAATAACTGCTGAATATTCAGCTTTGCATCACAGGAATAAATTACTTTTTAAAATATTTTGAAATAGCAAACTGTTATTTTAAATCGTAATATTACACAGTATTAATGCTTTACTTGATTTTTTGATCAAATAAATGCAGCCTTGGTCAGCGTAAGAGACTTTAAAGGAGCACTCCACTATTTTTGAAAATAGGCTAATTTTTCCAACTCCCCTAGAGTTAAACAGTTGCGTTTTACCGTTTTCGAATCCATTCAGCCGATCTCCGGGTCTGGCGGTAGCACTTTTAGCTGTAGCTTAGCATAGATAACATTACAATCTTACTGATCCAAAACTTTTGAAAGGTAGGGTTTTTATTATAAATGAATAAATAATATATGTCTGTGTTTTCAACAGTCAGTTGAGGGACTCATCAATGACTTCAGAGATCCTCGTAATCCCACATACAGAGGGGCACACGTGTTCTTCACAGACAGTGAGGATGTTTTGTTTTTTTGGACATCAGCAACTAGTTTTCTACCACATCTACTAGATATTTATCTAGAATATTTATCTCACTCAATCTCGGTTTTTATTTTTGATTTTAGCAATCCCAGACTCTTTGTTCAACTTGATAAGTAAATCCCGTGCCTCTAAATCCATAAAGACACTGACTGAGATTAACATCGCCTTCCTGCCCTATGAATCACAGGTGAGTAGCTTCTACTTTACACCCTGAGACTCAAGAAAGAAGGGATGATGCATAGGAAGATGTATGGAGATGTGGGGGGAAGGGTTGTATCATGCTGGAACGTTCGAGAGCAGCTTTGGTTGGGTTGTGTCTGTGCCGCCAATCCTCTGTTGTTGCCCTCTATAATTAATCCTGAGGCGTGGCTGAATCAGCCCTCCCTACACCAACCCTAATCCTGCTCCCCATTGGCTAATGCCCCATCAATGAAGCAGCCAATGAGAGAGAGCGTGGAGTTGGAATTTGGTTGGATGTCAGTAGGGTTATGTACATGTGACAGATGGGGCAGTGTGTTGAGGCTAGTGTGTTAGGATAGGGAGAGAGAGATACAACACTGATATGGATTATAGGTCAAGCTGAGGGAAGAAAAGAGGATAGTGTAGTTATTATGTGGCAGTTGATTAATCTGAAAACCATGTTTTTGGCCAAACATGCAGAATGTACAGAATACAGCACACACATACAGGCACAGGCGAGGCAGGTGACATATTGATGAGTTATTACTATTGTGAAAGAGGATTATGGGACAGTAACAGCCCTATAACAGCCATTAACATATATCCAGTGGTGAATGAAGTACCTTCACTTTTACCTTTTAGCTGGTTCTCATGGGCAGATGGACAACGGTGAGATGTGAGTTGCCATAGGACAGGAAGCTGCTTGGTAAAAGTTACCTGCGGCACTAAAACAATTACAAATTAGTGGGCTGGAACCCACTAGGGGGCCTCAGCACACTTCCAAGGGGACTGCAAGATGGCTTAAATTTAAATATATTACAATTATTTAAAATATGACAAAATAAGCATCAAATAAGCTAAAACAGCTAAAGATGTGAACTGACATAATATTTCTCTATTTTATAGATATTTCGTACATCATGTTTCTCTTATTTTAATATTTTCCATCAACAGCTTTCAGTCTTTTCAGTCAAAGAATGAGGGTTCCCATGGTGTTTAAAATTTTCATTGTTATATTCTAGACCTGAAAAGGTCATGGAAATTAAAAAAATAAAATAAAAATGTAACCGCAAAGTAATAGGAATTTTTATAATGAGTATACACTTTTGTAGTTATGTCTGGCTCTAAAATGTTTTATTGGGTGGAAATGACTGAAAAACTTCTATTTGTGAGTCAGAAATATAATAATAGGCTAATAATAATAATAATAATAAACCCTTTATCCTGTAATGACTGAATAAAAAAAACATGCAAATACAAAAAGAGTGTGAGAAGTTTCTGAAACTTCTGGCGTTACAGAAATGATTTATAATAGTTTGAATTATTTTAAATAAAATTAATGATTTAATTATTTTGTCACTCCTAGTTTCTGTTGATAAATAGCTGTTCTTGTTACAGCAGTAGCATCATAAATATCTTCAAATATAGTCTTGACAGTGAGGGGCCTTTAATTCACAAAGGCTGAACACCACTGATTTAGGGACAGAACATGTAACCTGAAGAACATATTTTTTTACAGTTATGTGAAGCAGGTCTTTAGACCAGTGAGGATTCACTGTGGGCAGAGTCAAAAAAAAAAAAGTTCTGTCAGTCTGTTGGAATTACGGCTAGTTAGGCCAAACACTAACATGGTAGATTAAAGAGAAGCAGTTAGTAGTCACTTTATCTCACTACACTTGGTCATGGCACACTATTTGCGTTCTACATCTCTATTTGTTATTGAGTCTATGTTTTAGCAGAAAGATGTTTTGAACTATGTTTTTAGAGAAAGACTCTCTCTGTGTTGGAATATGCCTACTTCCCTATTAAACAGTATATGAGACCAGTGTCTGAAAACAGTAAGCGAAAGATACCAAAATGACCTACTACTTACAGCAAAATTCAGATTGAAGCTTTAATTCTGATGAACACTTTACATCTGAATATGGGTAGTATATATTTCATTCATATTAAAACAACAATTGAATATTTTACAACAATCGCAAAAGTATGTTTTAAACCAAATATAGTACCTAGTCAGCAGTATGCAGTTTCAGTGATGCAGCTCATGAATCCATGTTTGAATACATTTGAATCTCATTGAAGATCTGAGATGTTAAGAATAAATGTATCTATTTATCTACATTGTTCTCAGGTGTTCTCAGTGGACAGACAAGATGCCTTCCAGGATTTCTACAGCCCGTTTAAAGCTGATGTAAAGAACCAGGTGTTGGAGCGTTTAGCTGAGCAAATAGCCACCTTGTGCGCCACAATGAAAGAGTACCCAGCTGTTAGATACAGAGGGTGAGAGAGGAAGAAGCAGCACACACATGAACGTCTTACCATCAATCTCACATTCTCATAAACACCATCTGCTGATGTAACTCCAAGCATCATCAGCCATCTGCAAAGAAAATCTAAAAAACACAAGCACACAACTGTTATTTAAAAAAATCAGATATAACAGATTATAGCGACTATATTTCATCTAGAAGGTCAGTGATGGTCCACATCATGATTGACTACATGTTGCTATGTTTTGAAGAGAGTACAAAGACAATGCCGTCCTGGCCCAGATGCTTCAGGATAAACTGGACGGTTACAAAGCAGATGACCCCACTTTGGGAGAGGTGAGTCTCAGAGCTTGTAGCACAATATTTTGTCTCGGATGATAAAAATAAACTGCTTCTGTCTGGCACCAGTGACCTTAATTTCTCACTGTCCAACTTTAATTCCTTGCTGTACTGTTTTGTGCTCCATCTTTGTCTCTTTCTTTTTTCCCTCTCTTTCACAGGGACCTGATAAAGCACGTTCCCAGCTACTGATTCTGGATCGGGGTTTTGACCTTGTCTCTCCACTTCTACACGAGCTCACATTTCAGGCCATGGCCTATGACCTGCTGCCCATTGAGAATGATGTCTACAAGTAATAACTCCATCTATATACTGCTCTGAGGTCACTCAGATCATTTCAACTGACCTTCAGCCAAGTAGTTGACTTTTCATGATGTTAATATCTCCATCCATCATCACGCTGTACATGTGTGCTATAGGCAGTTTACTGATGCTGATGGTACATATGTGTTAATCAGGTATGAGACCAGTGGAATGGGTGACACTCGTATGAAGGAGGTGCTGTTGGATGAAGATGATGACCTGTGGATGACTCTGAGACATAAACACATAGCAGAGGTGTCCACGTAAGTCTGTTCAGTCCTACAGGTTGACATTTATATATATATATATATATATATACAGTGGGTACGGAAAGTATTCAGACCCCCTTAAATTTTTCAACAGTTCTTGGGATCATTTTGACCCCACGGGGTGAGATCTTGCGTGGAGCCCCAGATCGAGGGGGATTATCAGTGATCTTGTATGTCTTCCATTTTCTAATAATTGCTCCCACAGTTGATTTCTTCACACCAAGCTGCTAACCTATTGCAGATTCAGTCTTCCCAGCCTGGTGCAGGTCTACAATTTTGTTTCTGGTGTCCTTTGACAGCTCTTTGGTCTTGGCCATGGTGGAGTTTGGAGTGTGACTGTTTGAGGTTGTGGACAGGTGTCTTTTATACTGATAACAAGTTCAAACAGATACCATTAATACAGGTAACGAGTGGAGGACAGAGGAGCCTCTTAAAGAAGAAGTTACAGGTCTGTGAGAGCCAGAAATCTTGCTTGTTTGTAGGTGACCAAATACTTATTTTACCGAGGAATTTACCAATTAATTCTTTAAAAATCCTACAATGTGATTTTCTGGATTTTTTTTTCTCACTTTGTCTCTCATAGTTGAGGTATACCTATGATGAAAATTACAGGCCTCTCTCATCTTTTTAAGTGGGAGAACTTGCACAATTGGTGGCTGACTAAATACTTTTTTGCCCCACTGTATATATATATACACTGCCCTTCAAAAGTTTGGGGTCGTTAAGATTTGTAAATGTTTTTTAAATAAGTTCCTTTCTCACCAAGGCTGCATTTATTTGATAAGCAGTAATATTGTTAAATATCATTACAATTTCAAATACGGAGTGTCTATTTACACTAAATGCAAATAGCCCGTCTTGTTGGCAGAGGCTATTTACACTAACTCCACCCACCAATGTGTGATTGGGCTTGTCAACACTACAAAAGAAGATCGTAGATGGTAAAGCGAGTGCTGTTGTTGTTTTTAATGCGATCGACCCGAGTTCGAATCTGCCTTTTGTCAAACTTTTTTTTCTCTCTTTTCAAATCTCATATCACATCGCAAAGGCATTTATTTTCGATAAAAAATGAAGGAAATAATCGAAAAGTTAAAAATAAAGTATCGGGTAGGGTTAGGGTAGCTGTAAAGGTAGGTTTATATTATATTATATTATATTATTTTCCCAATAAGGTAGCATCCATTTAATAATTTGAATTAAAATGATAATTTACATTCAATACGTTATAGTTGCATACTGTTTTATACTGAGGTGCTGATAATTGCCACTATTTGCAATAAGTAATATACAGGTGCATCTCAATAAATTAGAATGTCGTGGAAAAGTTCATTTATTTCAGTAATTCAATAGCCGCTGACGTTGTCTGTGGTTCAGGAGTGGCTTAACAAGAGGAATATGACAACTGTAGCCAAATTCCTTTATACGTCTGTGTTTGGTGGCTCTTGATGCCTTGACCCCAGCCTCAGTCCATTCCTTGTGAAATTCACTCAAATTCTTGAATCGATTTTGCTTGACAATCCTCATAAGGCTGCGGTTCTGTCGGTTGGTTGTGCATCTTTTTCTTCCACACTTTTTCCTTCCACTCAACTTTCTGTTAAGATGCTTGGATACAGCACTCTGTGAACAGCCAGCTTCTTTGGTAATGAATGTTTGTGGCTTACCCTCCTTGTGAAGGGTGTCGATGATTGTCTTCTGGACAACTGTCAGATCAGCAGTCTTCCCCATGATTGTGTAGCCTAGTGAACCAAACTGAGAGACCATTTTGAAGGCTCAGGAAACCTTTGCAGGTGTTTTGAGTTGATTAGCTGATTGGCATGTCACCATATTCTAATTTGTTGAGATAGTGAATTGGTGGGTTTTAGTTAAATGTGAGCCAAAATCATCACAATTAAAAGAACCAAAGACTTAAACTACTTCAGTATGTGTGCATTGAATTTATTTAATACACAAGTTTCACAATTTGAGTTGAATTACTGAAATAAATGAACTTTTCCACGACATTCTAATTTATTGAGATGCACCTGTAAATAGCAGAAAATCCTGATATTTTAACAGTGTAAATAGAATATAGCTGTGTAAATAGAATATATACAGTGTCTATAGCTATTTGCATTTGCCTCTATCACCACTGCCTTTAAAATAACTGTTTTCTCTTTTTATGTATTTTAAAATATAATTTATTGCTGTGATGGCAAAGCCCAATTTTTGGCAATCATTACTCCAGTCTTCAGTGTCACATAATCCTTCAGAAATCATTCTAAAATACAATATCAAACTGAAAGCTTTTGTAACATTATAAATGTTTTTACCTGCACTTTTATATGTTATACTGGCAAATTAAAAACAGCATAAAATTCATCGATTTTTAAAAAAGAAAAAGTTTGAACAATGCTAACTAATTAAATGAATAATGAATAATTATAATAATAATGTATTAAAAATAATAGTTTCTCACTTTTAGGGCTGTGACTAAATCACTTAAGGATTTCTCTTCAAGCAAAAAGATGAACACAGGAGAGAAGGTGTGTTATTTATCACTGATCAAACATTAACTGCAATTTCTTGATTATTGCCAATAACTGACAAAGTGTTTTGGTATCTTCTAGACCACCATGAAAGAGCTCTCCCAAATGCTTAAAAAGATGCCACAGTACCAGAAAGAGTTAAGCAAGGTACTGAGATCATTTACATGTTTTATATGAACTGATTCAAGGGGATAATATTGCTGATTATAATCAGTTTTTTATAATTTTGCAGTATTCAACTCACCTGCACTTAGCAGAAGACTGTATGAAGCATTACCAGGGCACAGTGGACAAACTGTGCCGTGTTGAGCAGGTAAAGCTTATTTTGGATTGGTCTTTTTGCACCAAACTGTCATATTAATTAGTGTTAATAGTGTTTGTGTGCTCTGTCCTAGGATCTAGCGATGGGCACAGATGCAGAGGGTGAGAAGATCAAAGATCCCATGAGAGCCATCGTACCCATCCTACTAGACGCCAACGTTACCATCATGGACAAAATCCGAATCATCCTGCTCTACATCTTCCTCAAGAATGGTGAGAGAGCTGCAAAATGGCCAGTGCTTTGTATTCTCTATCTGTTTTGCTGTGTGTGGGTGAGATGGGGGTGGTACATTTGACATGTACAGTTTGTACACACAGTCATTACTAATATCGCACAACAGTGAGCAAAACTGTCATAATGCTGTAATGTTGGGCTTCAAGGATTTAGAACCAGTTCAAACTCTATAATTATGTGTATAATTATGTATAATTATTCCTGACTGACTGTGTGTGTGTCTCATAGGTGTGTCAGAGGAGAATCTCTGTAAGCTCCTCCAGCATGCTCAGATCCCTCCAGAGGACAGCGACATCATCTCTAATATGGCCCATATGGGGATTCCCATCATTTCAGAGGTCATTAATACACACAAAACATGTTCCCCTCCATTCTCTGACCATTTTAAAAAGTGGAATTTTCAGCATCGTTACTCCAGAGTCATTGTAATATGCTGAAAACAGTTAATATTTTTGTGGAAACTATGATACATTTAACAAGATTCTTTGAAGAATATAACGTTCAATTATATGGAATAGGAATCATTTGTAATATTATAAATTACGGTCACTTTTGAGCAATTTAATTCATCCTTGCTGAATAAAAGTCTTCATTTCTAAAAAAAACAAACAAACAACTTACTGACCCCAAACTGTTGAATGACAGCGTATATATTGGCCATCATTTCCACCTACTTTGACATTGAGATTCGACTTTGTACTCACTTAATCTTTAATTACACTGTTAAATGTAATCTTAAGTAAATCTCTAAATGAATAGTGTGAATATTAATATTGTAAAGCATACATTCAATTGTAGCTTCAAAAACTATTTTATTTCTAGCTTGTTTTTAGACAATATAGAATATATCAGCCATTTATCGGTTATCAGCCATAACATGAAAATAATTATCAGCTTATTCAACCAGAATACAGTGCATCACTAATCATAATGTCTGAGGTCGAAATGCATAACTCTTTAAATATGTATCCACAGCAAGCAACCACACGTAAAGGGAAGAAATCTGACCGCAAGGAAAGAATCAGTGAGCAAACGTACCAGCTCTCCCGGTGGACTCCTTTGGTCAAAGACATCATGGAGGTGAGCTGAACCAACAGTACTTGCCTCACTTTGGATATGTCATCTTTCTTTTACTTTAATTTCTCCTAATTACATTACGATAGGATGCCATTGAAGACAAGCTCGACCCAAAACAGTACCCTTACATCTCCACACGCACAGCATCCTCAAAGACGACCACAGCTACCAGGTAGGATTACCTGCACAAACATATAGATTCAGTATGCGACATCTTCTAGTCAAATATCTAGTGATAATACCACTGCTGTCCATTTTCAGTGCACGTTATGGAAACTGGCATAAAAATAAGAGCCCAGGAGAGATACGCAACGGCCCACGCATCATCGTCTTCATCATTGGGGGTGTGACCTACAGCGAGATGCGCTGTGTCTATGAGGTCACGCAGGCCAATGGCAAATGGGAAGCTCTCATCGGTGGGTTGCAGTGCTCGAGGGCCCTTTCTGACACCGCAGAACTATCAATGACTCACTATTTGAGAGACAACCATTACAACAGACAGCATTACACAATTCTGCCTTGAGTCACTGTGCCTTTAAAAATTTCAAGCGATAATTTGATCAGACTTTTTTGTATTATGCACTACTATTCAAAAGTTTGGGGTCATTTAGTTTTCTTTTTATTTAAATAGTACTTTTATATTTAGCAAGGGAGTATTTAATCAAAAGTAACATTAAATATTAGATTATTATTATTTTAATAATATTTTGTATCAATTATGTTTCCACAAAAATATTAAGGAGCACACCCATTCTCAGCAGTCTCAACAGCATAGATAAGATCCCTGAAATTGCAAAGACTAAAGTCTCAAAACCAAAGAGATATTCTTTATCAAAGTTAAGACTTTGCCACGCCCCCCCTAAAACGGCTCGTTCTAACACGCCCCCACATATCTACCTCACTATGTGGAAATATTTGCATAATGCCGCCCAAATGTTCATGCAAAGAAAGAAGGCGTGGTTTCAGTAACCGCAGTTAGTGTTGAAGCAGCCATGTCAGGGAGACGCTGTGTGTTTCTAGGCGAAAGCAAAAGCACTTTATTTGGCCTTCCGAAAGTAGATGCATTTAGGAATCTTTAAGATGACTTACAACAGAACAGCAATGCATTTTATGGACGACCGTTTCGTGAACCTAGGAGAGGAGGTCATTCTGACTTTGCTATGACAATCTGGCGCTTCTGAATCAGCTACTGTTTTGTTATTAGTTTAAGTATTTGCTATTGACTGTTCAAATGCGGAGTTTTGCACATCGTGTGTGTGAGAGCGAGAGAGAGAGAGAGAGAGGGGGATCACATCACAGTGGAGTCAGCTGTCTTAACCGTGGCTTGTGTACTGCAAACACATACCAGCTTCATTACTGTGTCTGTCACGCGACTCTGTTCCCCTTTCGGGCTCTGTCTTTACATTTATTTTGAAAGATGAAGCTCGCGATTATGGTAAGGGGCGTTACATTTCCGACTCGGTGTTCGGCCAATCACAATGCACTGGGTCAGCTGGCCAATCAGAGCAGACTGCGCTTGTCGAAAGGAGGGACTTTGAAGAAAACAAAGCGTTTGAGAGAGGCGGGGCATAGAGGACCTACAATAATGTACAGTATTTGATCATTAAAGCATGTCAACATATTCTGTTACACCAAATAATGATCTTTAAAAAAGCATCATATGACCCCTTTAAGGACCAAATCAACATATTAGAATGATTTCTGAAGGATCATGTGACACTGAAGACGTTGACTTAACAGAAATATATTACATTAAAAAATATATTAAAATAGCAAACAATTATTTTACAATATCAGTAACAACATTTCACAATATTCCTGTTTTTATTATTTATTTATTTTTTTTAATCAAATTAATGCAGCCTTGGTTAGCACAACAGTCTTCTTTCAAAATCATTCAAACATCTTACAGTCCCAAACTTTTTAACAATAGCGTATATTTTTTTTCTGACCTAAAGTCAGAGTTAGAGTGCTAACTCTAACACTCTCTATTCTAATTCTATTCTAAATAAAAAAATACTTGTCCCTTTTAGACTTGCACTCTTCATTTGCTGCTTGTTTTCTTTAAAAAACAACACTAGCTTTCTAATCTTTTTGTATTCTATCTGTTTCCTTTTTATTTATTATACTATTAACAAAAGCAAAAAAGACCTCTAACACTAGCTTGCTCTATTCTTTTTCTATTCTATCGGTTTTCTTTTTATTTATTATATAATTTAAAAAAACCCTTGCTACGTGTACTGTGTTAAGCTAACTGATACTTGTTATAGCACTTGTATAGCATTGCTCTTTTGTTGATTTTGATTGCTTCCATTGTCCTCATTTGTAAGTCGCTTTGCATAAAAGCATCTGCTAAATGACTAAATGTAAATGTAAATGCAAATATAAATTATTGAGCATCAAAAGCATTCTGCTGTGGGACACATGGGTTATGGTTATAAAAACATTGTCATTTGCCTTGACAATGAATATACACTGCAGTAAGTGACAGAAAAGATAAGTGTTTACTGATCATTGTATATCTGTGGTTAGTGAACTGCATTCAACCACCCCCACAATGCGAGTTAATGGTTTTCCTTTTTTTTTTCTTTGGTCCCAATAAAAGCCCTGATCATGTTTCTGACTTCCCTCACAGGCTCCTCTCACATCATCACTCCTGTTAAGTACCTGAAGCATCTGCAGCACCAAGACTTCCTGGACCCCAACGCGGCCCCCGAGGACCAGCTTCCTGCAGAAGATAAGTGATGAAAACAAGAAAAAAGGTCAGACCTTTGTCATTTTAAATGGATTAAATTGGATTTATTTTAAAGGCATTTTTAAGGACACTATTGCTTCAATAAAAAAATCTGCTGACATTTTTATCATCACATTTAACACTTTTAATAAAGAGGCATTATGTAACTTGTATAGCATTGCTCTTTTGTTGATTTTGATTGCTTCCATTGTCCTCATTTGTAAGTCGCTTTGCATAAAAGCATCTGCTAAATGACTAAATGTAAATGTAAATGCAAATATAAATTATTGAGCATCAAAAGCATTCTGCTGTGGGACACATGGGTTATGGTTATAAAAACATTGTCATTTGCCTTGACAATGAATATACACTGCAGTAAGTGACAGAAAAGATAAGTGTTTACTGATCATTGTATATCTGTGGTTAGTGAACTGCATTCAACCACCCCCACAATGCGAGTTAATGGTTTTCCTTTTTTTTTTCTTTGGTCCCAATAAAAGCCCTGATCATGTTTCTGACTTCCCTCACAGGCTCCTCTCACATCATCACTCCTGTTAAGTACCTGAAGCATCTGCAGCACCAAGACTTCCTGGACCCCAACGCGGCCCCCGAGGACCAGCTTCCTGCAGAAGATAAGTGATGAAAACAAGAAAAAAGGTCAGACCTTTGTCATTTTAAATGGATTAAATTGGATTTATTTTAAAGGCATTTTTAAGGACACTATTGCTTCAATAAAAAAATCTGCTGACATTTTTATCATCACATTTAACACTTTTAATAAAGAGGCATTATGTAGATAGCTTTTCATTTACTATAACATGAATCCAATTTGATTCTTTCTTTCCTTTTAGAATGTGATGTCATTGCCCTGACTCACTATTCTGATGTCATCAGTAACATGTTGCTACTAAGACTGATTTTTTTCTTAACTTACACACCCGTACAATATATCCCTTGTCAGCAATAGGCTATAGTGAAGTATATTACATAAATAGCCTCGGTTACATTTATAATCACCTTAATATTAACCTCAGATTACATCAAAGATCATTATGAAATATAAGGAATTATTTAGGTGTCATTCTCCATTGTTGGTATTATGGGACCAGTCGACTTGAGAGTGTACTTCATAGGTAGATAAAATAATAAGAGAAGATTATTTGAACACAGCATAGTAAATTGAGTTTGAGACTCCAGTTTCCTCTTTTGTAAAGTTATTTTGAATGGAATCAGTAGTTTGACCTGCCATGCAGTGTCTGCCAAGCATGATGTGTGTCTGTTGCGTGATCAACTTAATACTGGATGTCCCATTGTGAATATCAACTGCTTCGTGTTATTTTAATATTGTGGTTTGTAATAGTTACTAGTCCTGTATATAGTCCTGTTAATATAGTAAAACCTCCCTTGCTGGTATATCTCGACTGCTCCTTGTGTAGTAATGTAGAATGATTGCTTTTTATGTCAAAATCTTTTATTTACGCTAAGAATACACATTCATGCTGTGTAAATATATCATCTATATGCCATATTTAAATATATTTAACATGTTTAACACATCAGAGGTTATGAAGTGCAAACTATTGTCTTGTGCATATAGTAAAATAAACTGGCTTGTTAAACATCTCCTGATTATGACATTTTTCATGCCATGCACATCACACATTAGGGTATTTCTCATAATATGATAGAAAATACACACTAGTTCAGTTATAATATTATTCATTTGTTTTTGAGGCAGATGCATCTGAATGTGCTTTTAATATATACAACACAGTTGGATATGTTGATATAAGAAATAGAAAAATGAAGAGCGACAAATCAGAAGAAAGAAAAAAAAAACTCTACTGATTCAGACTCATTTTCTTTATAACAATCTATTTAAAGACATTTTCAAACTCTTCAAAAATAATAATGTTCAAAATAAATATAAATCTGAAATGACCTACAAGACTTTGAATGGTGTTACATTATTGCAGAAAAGTCAAATTAATTGCAAAAAGTATATGGTATTATAGGGTGGAGGTATAATATATTTAATAGGTATAATATATTTAAGTTTAGTACGGTCTTACAAGCATTCCTAACCTTTGAAATTAAAACCATGTGCTTCATTTGAACACATGAGGGCACCAAAACACAGCTTCATCAGAAAACAAAGCCAGATGAACACATTTTGAATGATAACAATATGATTTAACCAAGAAATAAAAATATCAATAAATTACAGACATTTAATTCAGTCTTTAAATATTTATTTTAGTCTCTTTTCCAGTTTGGCATAAATCATAAATATTTCAGGCATAATATTGATAACCTCAGATTGTGCGCTGTCTTTATATGCTGTTGTTCTGTAATGAGCCTATGATCATTTAGTTCCTGTAAAGTTACAATATTATGTGTGTTTCACATTGCAAAGTACAACAAATGACAAGCAACGAATTAACAAAAAGCAGATCTTTATCAACTTAAAGACAGACTATCTGCATAATGGTATGTGGTATATGAATAAAATATCTGAAGGGAACAACATCCTTTGGGTTGAAAAACGAATATGCTTCTATGTTACTATTCTAAGTATTGATGTCGTGGTTTCATATTTAAGGGTTTTAATGTTTTTGATGCAGTCATTGAAAACATTATATCAACAGTATGTGCAAAAAATATATTACATAAATAAAATATATACAGCTTTACATTATTTTACCTATGTACAATAACTCTCTCTGTATGTTGCATAATCAGGAGCCATGCATTTACATATAATTCAGACACTGAACATCTGATCTCTTCAAAAAATACTGCTGTACATTTCTTCATTATTCCTCTCTATAACCTCTCTTTGAAGTATGCACACTGACATAAGAGCTTTAAAAAAAACAGCCCGATTTTGTGTGTCTGTGAGAGAGACAGAGAGGAAAAGAAAAGAAAAAACAGAATGAGAAAACAGTGAGATACTCTAGAATCCTCCTCCTCGCTCCGTCTGTCCAGGAATAACTCTGATCTCCATTCACATATTACAACAGTGTATTAATATCACTTCATTTCACTACTTCCACTGAATTCAGTTCCTTTCATCAAAAAATATATTAAACACCTCTTGAATCAAGGAAGAGTAAAAAAAACGCCTCCAAAACAATGACTATGCCATTTGATATTATGATTAAAATTATATGTGATTAAGAACTGTAATAGCAAATCTGTATATTTATATATTTTTGTATAAATATATATTTTTTTCATATTTTATATAATAAATATGAATAGAAATGAAACGAATGATTTGATTATATATACACAACTCTACCATTCAAGTTTGGGGTCAGTACGTTTTTTACTTAATACTTTTATTCAGCAAAGATTCATTAAAATTGATCAAAAGTGACAATATAGACTTGATCATTGGTCATATTTAAAAAAATCTAATAAATGCTGTTCTTTTGAACTTTTCATTTATCAAAGAATCCTGAAAAAAATGATCATGTATCAATGCATCACAATTTCCACAAAACAAATTTTAGCAGCACAACTGTTTTCAACATTGATAATAAGAAATGTTTCTTGAGCACCAAATTAGCATATTAGAATGATTTCTGAAGAATCATGTAACAACAAAGACTAAAGTATGTGGCTGTATATGGAGTAAAATATATTAAAATATACACAGATAAGACAGCATAAGAGATTTCTTTCAAGAAATCATACAGGCCCCAAACTTAACGGTAGTGTGTGTGTGTGTGTGTGTGTGTTTATGGCACAGATCTGACAGACTTAATATAACCCTGGTCTCGTCATATCAAACATATCAGCAACAGTCTTGGCTCTGCAGATCATCCACTGGAACATACCAGGAACAGGTTCAGTGAAGGTGTGTGGCAGCTGCTCGTTGTTATAGCGAGAACACAGACGTAAGGTGGGCGTGTTGCAGCTTTTGAACTCTAAGCTAACTGTGACTCAGATATGACAAGCATGACTCATTCAGCCGCTCTGTGTGGACGTGACGTAAAGTCTTCACAGTGGCGTCTAGTAAAACTCTCAAGAGACAACTTCTACAGAGCAGAGTTGAACTCGGCGATCAAAAAGTCGACATAGTCTTTGTCTTTGGTCTTAAAGGCCTCGGCAATGACCCGAGTTGCGTCCCGGTGCTCCATGCCTTTAAGCGACACGCCATTCACCTCCAGAATCACCTGACCCACCCGAAACTGTCCAGAGATATGCACACAGCCCCCCTTCTGAGAGACAGAAAGAAGAAGAGAGAAACAAGCAGCTGTCTCAAACTTTCCACAAAGAGAGATCATCTATCAAAAGTGTGAGAGAAAAGACAAGTGGGAAATGGGGGAGAAAATGACTGCTTGCTCTCTCAGATATGGCACTTCATATTGACGGGTCATTAGCTGACCTCTTGTCAAAGTATAAAGATAAAGCGCCTGAGGACAGGAAGAAAGAGATAACCAAGATGCGCATCTTCTGTTGAGCTGGAGGGAGGCCTGTTTAATAGTCCTGCTACAAACTCATGAGAATGGGTTACACCAGTTTTATAATCCTGCTGGAGTCTGATCTAATTTGTCAACATTTATTACAGTTTAACTCTCTACATGACACCTGAGCTGTACGTGTCTAATAAATACAAAATAGTGAATGCTCTCATAATGAACATTTGATTAAAACCAAAGTAGCTCTTAAGGAGTCGAAGTGCGGTAGTCATGGTTACACTTATGACATTGCCTCATTGTGCAGTGCGTTTTTCAGGTTGCATTCAATTCGTTACCATGTCAGACGTATACGGTATGATGCTTTAAAAAATACTGCTTTAATGAAGAGTCATTATGCCTGTTTTGGCTTTGAAATATGATCCACAGCACATATTTCCAAGACAAGCAATTCACTCTCTGAATATGGCATTTTAATAAATGGAGAAATATTAGTATTATCTTGGTGTAGGGTATCAAGGACAATCAAGCACAAATCCATTTACTATTCATTAGCTTAAAGCTAGAAAATAAATCTCTATTTTTCTAATAATTTTTCCTTTCTGTGAAGGTCAGCATTTTCAGGACAAGGAATAATCTGATGGTATCAAACAGCACTTTAAAAAGCTTTTCCTTTTCACAGTTGCTGTTTCAAATAGACCAGCCAACAAATGATGGTGTGTTCAAATCCTCCTGGGAAGTTTGTTTTTTGGGGGGTTTGAAAGTAGCAATTACGGCTTTAGGTGCATTCGCATCTCGCAAGATAGTCATGTACCTTACCCAAAAATACTGCAGTAAATACAAGATGTGTTTTGTCTTTTAATTCATGAAGTTGCTGTAAACTGAATCGCTATATATATATAGTATCATAACTGCACAATACAACTGTATTTTTTTTTTACATGCAATTATTGTAAACAGTGTTGGGGAGTAACTAGTTACATGTAACAGAATTATGTCATTTATTTTAAGGTGTCTTTGTTACACGTTACATGCACTTACTAATATCTAACAATTAATTATGCATAATTACATGCAAGTAACCCTAAGCTAAACCCTAATTTTAACCATATAGTAAGTACATGTAGTTAATTAATACTACTCAGTACTTAAATGTATAATTACACTGTAACAAGGACACCTTAAAATAAAGTGTAACCTAATTTAATTACAAAATAAATTTAACTGTAATCTGTTCCAAACTTGAGTGTTTCTGTTTGGCTAAATAGTGGGCTGCGTCCCAAACTCTTTTTTTAAGAGCCCAGGGCTGTCAAAGAGACAGGTGTGATGTCTCAGGACATAAAAAGCTGCGCCTTTAATTATGAAACATGTCCAGATGGGTCTGTGACAGCCTTTGTTCTCCTGTGACCCTATCAATGGTGAAATTTACAAATGCTGATTGTGTAAATTGACAGTCTATGCAAATTTCAAGGATACTCTACCAATCAACAAAGAATACAAATACAGCAACACCGCTACAGCACTTTGTGTTTGGTCAGCGGTATCAGACATCTCTATAAGCGCTATTAGATACAAGTTATCTTACTTTTTCATCCCCTAAAGCTATAGTCATACCACTAGCTGCTTGATCCCAATCTGCTTTAAATATGCAAGCGAACATATTTCCGTGCAAAGCCACTTTGCGCTAAAGGGGAAATCTCTCACCTTCATGTTGAGTGAACACAACACTGAGAGAAGCGAGCATATGGAGACATGTACATAAACGGGTCCTGAATATGCTAATGCGCTCCATTAGCTAACAGATGCTGGGCTAAAGGTCATAAAAGAAATGAGAGGAAAACAAACTGGCTCCTTTATATTTAAAACTTCCTGTAAAGTTATGACTAAAGATTAAACTACCATCTTAATACTGCTTGTTGCACAGACAGGGGCTCTATCTAATGGCAAAAGTATTAACCGTGTCATGACTAATTTTTAATAAGAAAACTGAAATTGTTTCATGCAGAGTTGTAATTTTAGTCATATGATGGAGAAGTAGTTTTTACTGACCTAAGCATTTATGTGACTATGAGGCAACAGCTTTTAAAAGCTTTTTTAAAACCACATTATATAAGTTACAACTGTATCTTGCACTTCGATGGGTGTAATATCAGACCTTCACAGTACATTAGCTACCCTTTCCATCAGAAGAACAAAAGATACTTTGTGGGAATAGTAATTCAAAAAAACAAAAGACTTTGTGTTACTTTTATGCTAGCATTTCACATTACAGAAAAAAAATATGTGAACACTACAGAATGCCAATCAATTCATTCTTTAATGAATAGGAAGTTTAAAAGGGATATTTTGTAACAATCCATTTCTTTACTCTCTCTTTTGATCAAAATAACACATCCTTGCTGAATAAGATTAATAATTAAAAAATCTTACTGACTCTAATGGTAGTGTATGTATTTATACAAGATTTTTAATAACACTAAAGATTTTTAGTGTTGTGCATTCTCGGATTGCTTTCATAAAAAGCTAATCTTTCTTAGCCGTGGCTTTGAACTGTGACCCACTCTGACCCACCTGTATGGTCGCGATGCGCGGCAGAGGCTGTCTGGTGTTGGCACCCCCTTCAACAGCAATCCCCAGTGTACTGGCACACTTAGGCACCCGTACAAGTGTAGGCTCCGTTCCTCTCATCTAAAACAATGACAAACAGGGAAGCTACTTTAGACGTCACACTCGAGAAGAAAGAAGAAGCCTGAAAGGTGGAAGACACGAATGAAGTGTTTAACATGAAATGTAGAGCTAAACCAAAACCTCCTTTTAACAGCAGCAGGGCAAACAAGACTAAAAAAAAAGACTTCTGTATAATGGTTATTTATATGATGAAATGACTATAACTCATTTAAACAACAGAACTCTCTCACCTGTTTTGCGGAGGCCTGTGCGAGTCCTTCCGCTCTGCGTGTGTCACCTGTGACCTGGAGGAACGGAGGTTTACCTGGTCGCGGGCTGCTGTCCTTACTCAGCCCCCCAGCCTCTGCGATATCCACTCCACTGTCCTCGCTCAGAGTCTGTCCGCTGTCTGACAGCTGGGACAGTGTGGCTCCTGGGAATACAGACGAATGAGCACAAAGCCATAAATAACCCCACAATTTAGCTTTCACAGATTAGAGATCTGCATTCAGAGTTTATGTGGACCTCACACATTATTTGGATCGGAAATGAGTTATAGAAGCTGGATGAATTCCCTAAGTGCTGAAGTTTTGATGGACCTACTAGGGCTGCCAATTTAGTATGTTAAATGAGTGTAATTAATGATTATTTTAGATGAATGAGATGCCCTATGATCATATGTACAATTTGTAATAAGGTATCCTGCCATCTGAGAAATTAAAGCCTCTAAAGAGAAATATTAGTACCACCTTTATCTTTAGCCAATTTTCAATAGGACTGTTATCAATACAGATTCAACTGAGATACATGCCGTTATATTTCCATTTTGCTTGTGTATTTTCCATTTTCTCCCACAACGAATGCTGTAAATAATACAGAAAACTTAATATATTTCAGAAATATAAATTCTGAAACTTACAAAACTATTTATTTGCTATTTATTATATACAGTATAATCATCAACACAACCACAAATGTTTTGTGAATACCAACTTAAGTAAACTTTAACACTTACTTTGACAAACTAACAGTTGAAACTTCATGCCTTTTTGAATAATTCAGTCATTTGTCCATGGATCAAATTACACTGGTTGCTCTTCATGTGCTTGATTCACTAAAAAGATTTGTTTTAAAAGATTAATTTGTTTGTGAATAAAACTACACGGGTTGTGCTTCTACTTCAAATTTGAGAGCATTCAGATCAAGATCTAAGATTGTTACTCAGTCTTTAAATCATCTTCAATTAGAGGTTTTTCTCAGAATATACTGATATATGGAATTTAATCTGATTAATCAATATACCACATAATTATTTCAATTTCAGTGCTAACTCCAAAATTTATCCAAAAATAAAAAATCCTATCAACATTTACTTACCCTCATGTTGTTCCAACCTTCCGTTACTTTTTTCTTTTGTTGAACATAATATAAAGAATATTGAAAAAAACAATGTCTCTGTGTTTTTGTTTATACAGTGGAAGTCAACGGTAACCGAAATGGTTCATTCTTCAAAATATCTTCTTTTGTGTTCCACAGAAGAAAGTCATACAGGTTTGGAAGGACATGAGGGTGAGTAAATTATGACAATCTTAGAGTGTCTTCACCTCGTAGTTGGGGCTGAGGCCTTTCCTCTGTCGTCTCCGGCTCGGGGTGTAGTGGGCTGGTCTGGGCGGCCACGCAGCTGTGTGTAGAGGGGGAGTCCTCGAGCTTCTCAGGGCTACAGGGGGGCGGCGCAGGCATTAGCAGTGAAGGCGAAATCGATGGAGAGGAGCGTGGAGAGATCATGGGGGTTCCCTCTCTAGAACGATTTGGAGACTCTAGGTGTGGGGAGAGCACTGCCGCCTGCCTGCTCATCAGAAACTGAACCAAATCTTTACATGGGGGTCCAGAAGAAGGGCTAGCGTGGTATGATAATGATCGTGGAGAGCTGTGATGGTGAGAGCAGGGTGGAGGAGTGTGACGGACAGAGCAGGTGGAGGCGGTGTGGTGGATGGTACATGGGGAGGTGTGAGCAGAGCAGGGCGAATGCGAGTGATTGTGGGTGTGGTTTTCCTGATGCCGCCTACAGGGGGCAGTAAAGAGCAGATTGGTCTGGGACAGCTTGGACGAAGGTCGTTTGGTCTGATTTTTAGGGCTGGCGTGTCGAACAGGTGGAGGGGGAGGCTTGAACGAGGGGGGTGACTCGGATGGCGGCTGCACCTTGTCCTGAAATAAAACATAAATGTACTGTTGATATTTATCTCCTCACTGTTGCCTTCAACTACTAAGACAGGCAATTAAAGGATGCATTATCATTGAGGGAGGTTATGATAACACAGAGAGAAAAAAAACACTTTCTGACATTTAAAAGCTTTTAAAAGGTGACATTTCCTTTTAAAATGTCAGCACATTATGAAATTAACAGATGATAGAGTTGTCTGTACGTACAACAATTTAGCATAAGCACACGTTTATGACAAGACGGTCAATTACGGATTCATCCCAGATAATCGTTTATGATTAAAAGAGTTAATGTTAGGCTACTGATGCTTAATTAAATGAGAGCAAGAAAGGCTAGGATAAAAATCTATTGAACTCAACTCAATCTTCAGCAAACTGACTAGATAAAAGTGAAATCTGTCAGATGGCTGTGTTCTGATTTAGAATCTAACAACAGATATTTAATGTTATGAATATTTTATGATGTCATCATGCAATTTCGGCAAAATCAAAATAACATCTGAAGTGTAACAAGCTCTTTTGACTGGTTTATGCTAGCTACGCCATGTTTATGGGCAGTGTACAGTAAAATTACATTTGATACAATGTGAAGATTTGCAATGTTGGGTATATATATTTTCTTTTTTATTCTATAGTAAATTAATTGCACCACCATTCAGAAGTTTGGGGTCAGTAAGATTTAAAAAAAATTAATACTTTAAACTTGACTTCTTAAAAAATATTTAAAAACCTTACCAAACCCAAACTTTTGAACAGTAGTGTAAATTATGATTTTAGTGCACTTTAATCTTAGTCTTTAGTCTTCAATACACACTCTACATATACTGTACATTTTTACATTTTAAGGTCAAGTAGAGGCATACTGTACATATACACTGCCTCTACTAAATTTCAAATTATGAGATTGATCTATTGATCTTTGAGACTTCAAAGATTTTTGAGTATCCATCCAAAAATAAAATAAATCTCCTGCAATTTCCTTGTGACAGTCTTTGTATTTCAGGGATACATATTTTGTTTTCCTCGTCCTAAATCATGTGCCTTTCTTTTCTTGTTACATTCAAATGTTAAAATACAAAAGCCATTTTAATGTTGGCTGCTTTTTCTCCATAAAATGTTTTTTTTTAATCCAGTCTAACAGCATGCAGACACACTGCAAAAAATGTAAACAACTCACCAGAGAAACATCAGGAAGAGAATCAAGACTCTCAAGTGGCATCAAACTCCCATCCAGCCTGCACTCATTCTATAAAGGCAAGGCAAAGCAAAAAAAAAAAAAAAAAAAAAAAAAAAAACAATCACTGAAATGACTCAAGTGTACACAGCAACAATCACACCAGAACAAAATACATTAAAAAATTTTTTCGAGTTTAAGAAACCCTTGCTCCACTTGAGATGCAGCTCTTTTTTCATCAGTTCAGCTCAATTACGGCTTGTGTGAGTGAGATTTAACAATAATGTTTGGAATCAAATCATACTAATACCAAGACATATCAGATCAGACCAACCAATGCAGGCACAGTAGAAGTCAGTCTGAATAAAGTTACAAATAAAGATCTCTCTCCATCCTAATAGGTATTATGAGGATAGAACATTGAAAGCTATGAACGAATAAATGAAAGAATCAATTAATTTATCTATAACTAAAATTTGTAAGTTGGATGCGTAAACTACTTTTCAAACATTTGGGGTCAAACGTTTTAAAGAAATTAATCGTTCTGTAAATAGTTTCAATAAATGCGATTCTTTTGAACTTTTTATTAAAGAATCCTTTTCCTGAATCCTTTTCTATTAACCAAAAAAATCAATTTCTTTTAAATTGTAATACTATTTCACAATATTACTGTTTTTATTTGTATTTTGACTTCTTTCAAAAACATTTAAAAATCTTTTCAAACCCTAACATTTGAATGGTAGTGTAAACATTGGTTTTAGTGTTATTTCCTTCTCTCGTTTTTCTTTTTTGAGTCTTTATCTTTTTTAAATTTTTGTCTTTTTTAGTTTGATTTTATAAATAAATATGTACAGTATATATGCATATAAATATGTAACTATAGTTTTTATACATCAGACCTGGATAGGTCAGTTGGATATGTTTTTAAGAAATTTAAAGAAATTAGTAATTGAAAAAAAAAAATGCTGTTCTTTTGAATTTTCTATTCCACAAAGAATCCTGAAAGAACCTTATTGTAATAATATATCACAATATTATTGTTTTGTTCAGCAAAATAAAATATTCAAAAGCAATTACTTTTGTACTTTTATATAAGTACTTATAATATTAGCAGAGTAAATATTTAAACAGGGCACCACTGTCCACCAGTGTATACTAATATTCACAGCACTGCATTACGCCAATTGATGCGCACACATCCACATGCCTTGTTGTAGCCGGGGACTGCAGTGGTCAGCTGGCAGGCAGCAGGAATGTGGCCCTCTGAATGGGTGACGCAGATAGAGTCAGGGTGCAGGAGGCCCGGGCCTCTGTGCCGAGCTCTCCACGCTTCCATCTCGCGATGTAACACCTGCTTGTCGAATCGCTCCAGATCCTGCGGGGCGATCAGAGTCCGCACCTCAGCCAGCAAGGACAGCTGGGGAGCAGGAACAGCCAAGAGATCATTAAAAGAAACACCTGAAATCATCCAAAGTATGATACATTTTTCATTTGACTAGAATGCTGACCATCAAATAAAGATTTGTCAGTGACATTTTGCATTACATTACAAACATGCATTATGGATTGTTATCAATCATTTCACCTTGGCATGTGTGTTGAAGAGTTCAAACAGGGCCATGGCCAGAGGCTCTACACCGATGTGTGCGCGCAGGTACTCTTGAATGTAATAGCTCATGGTCTGTCTCTCTGTCTCTGTCAGAAGCATGTACGCCTGCTCCTCCAGTGAGCTCCAGGCTCCTGCGCGTACCGCTCCGACCGCTGGCACAACACCTTTACAACAGATTGACTGCAAAAGAGAAAATAAAACAAAAGGGGGTGTGTCTACATGGCGTGTAAAATCTGTTATGTTTGCATCATAGATGGCTTCATTTGTTTGACTTGTAATCATATCTTTTCATATGTATCCTTCACTCCATCTCAGAACAACACACAAAATCAGAGTTTTGTTCCTAAATGAATCTGTTTTTGAACTAATTCATTCATAATCAGGCATGTATATTTAGTATCATTGAGATTATAGTTTTTATAATTAATTAATAGCTTTTATTTTTATATTTTGCACTTTCATTTTAAGTTTAGTTAAAACTGAAATATGTTTGAGGGTTTTTTGGTTTGGTATTAGTTTTAGTTAACTAAAATAATGACTCATTAAGATACAGACTTGCCACCACGTACTGGTGGTTTTAGTTTCATACATGTATTCTTTTATAACAATTCATATCTCAATATTCAATATTTTATTTAAAAAACAAATATTTTTTAATATTTTGAATACATTTTCCTTTTTCATTTTAATTTTAGTTAAAGTTTTAGTAATTTTGTTGTGTGTGTTTGTCACTTTTATTGCTTTTTGTCAACATTTTATTAAAAAAACAGTTATTTTAATGTTTTGAATTAGTTTTCCTTTTTAATTTAAATTTTAATTAAAGTTTTAGTAATTTTGTTGTGTGTGTCATTTTTGTTGGTTATTGTTTTTTTAAAGTCTATATAGTTTTCACTAATTTTTATTCTGAGATTAGTTATTTTAGTATTAGTAAGTTACTAAATAAAAATAATAAATGCTGCTTTACATTTCTAGCTGAATTTAATACAATTTCAAGTAACACTTTTTGGGGGTTTTAGTTAACTATAATTACCCTGAACCAGTCTCATAGTCTTATTTATGCAATTGAAATTCTTGACTTCTACTCACAAATTAGCATATTAGTCACTAAATGTTTGCTTGTTAAGCTCACATGATTTTTTAAGATCATTTTGAATGATGTTATGGTGTCTTGGAAGCCTGTCTGAAACCTTAGGAGATATTTCGTATTAAAACGCTACCTTTGAAGTCTGGGAAAGCAGCTAGCTTCAGTTTTGGATACAGCCAATGTTACTCATTTATTTTTATAAATGAAAATAAGCAAATAGTGGCATGTAGTGCTATAGTGGTATAAAATAGTTGTGCAATCATTAGTCACATCATGTAGTTGATATGAACTGATGTAATGTGCATGTTCAGGTCAGTGTGTGGGCAGCAGGCACTCTGGGAAAGAGAGAATAGCAGCTGCAGGACTGCATCGCTAAGACCTCACCAGCCAGCCATGTCTAATATGAAATGCTACATACCCTAGGGTAACAAACTCTCACTCTCTCTCTCTCGCTCTCTCTCTCTCATTCAGCTAGTCGTGCACCTTCTCTTTGAAAACATGCCCTTTTCTGCTTACTAATTTTAGACATTCTCCTTAATCAAACCTACATCGCAATAACTCCAATCTCTGTCAACAAGCTTCCTTTCTCTCTCCTCTTCCTGCCTCTATCCAATTCGCTCCACATCTCCCAGTGCTGCTATTGCTATAAAAACAACACTCTGAAACACCATGCATTGTATATCTTTGCCCCCCGGTGTCTAGCTGGTGACTTACTGAGAGAAATAAAATCATCAACATTTTTAAAGACATTCGGAACACAACCCTTCAAAAGTTCAGCATGAGAGAAAATAGGGATGGATCCACAGAGCAGTGGGTTGTAACCTTAAAATGGGTCTGATATGGTCTCAGACAACAGCACAAAAACAATACTTAATGCATCTTATTATATAATCACACATAGTTATCAACTTCTAAAAGGGAGGTGAAAATGCTTCACATATCTTTTGTTGCTGACATTAATGGTTGTGCATCCAATCTAACCTTGACCCAGACTACATCAAATACAGCTTCATTTGCAAGGAGGATGAATATGGTTGTGTTCACCACAATTTATTCTGTGCAGTGAACTACTGGCTCCAGGGAACCATCATAACACGGAAAACTATGATAATTAAATCATTTTGAAAACATTTTGAAACCAAACACTCAAACAATTAAAAATGTAAAAAGTGGTTTTCTATTCTGCCCATATCATGGAACAAAACTAGAATTTGTTAGCCAAAATTATGGTGACACTACATTTTAGTGTTAAGAAAGGTAAAGGTAATTTTGTTGACTTACAATAAATAATTTTGGTTTGTATTGGGTTGCCATCAAATGTCCTATGTAAAAGTCATCAAGTCAAGTCATCTTTATTTATACAGATTGTGTTAAAGCAGCTTTACATTATTAAACAGGAAAATAGTGTGTTGATAATGCAAGAAGGCAATAGTAAACACTCAAGTTTTCAGTTAAAGTCAGTTCATCATTGACTGACATCAGCCAGCTCAGTTCAGTTCAAATAATATCTGTGCAAGTCGTGAAGGAAAACCTTTTGAGAAGCACTTACTGTATGCTGCCTAAAACAGCACGTCAAATGTAATATTCACAATTATATATAAATACACATTACCATTAAAAAGTTAGATTAAAAAAAAATAATAATACTTTTATTCAACAAAGATGAATTAAATTGATGAAAAATGTGATAGTAAAGATATTTAGATTGTTACAAAAATTATTTTATTTATTATTTTGATATTTACATTGTTACAAAAGTCCTGACAAATGTATCACAGTTTCCACATAAGAGTAAGAGTCAACAAGTCACAAGAATAAAAAAAAAAATTTCTTGAGCACCAAATCAGATATTACTAAGATTTCTAATGGATCATGTATCACTGGTGAAGACTTGATGAGCATAAGACACTTCTTTCAAAAACATTTTTACAAAAATCTTAACCCTAAAACTTGGGAACAGGAGTATTGTATGTTCTACAAATTAATTCAAGTGATATGAAATAGAAAGAGAAGAGATCAGAGAATGAGAATGAGACAGACAGTTTGCTGTGACAAGCGTTGTGGTTTGCTTACGAAATCAATACTTTTTTGTATTCAGTTGCATCTATCCTTGAGTGCTCCCATTTGAAGAAAAACAGGAGCATCTTTTCCTTCCTCAAGGACTTACTATTCTATTTCTCTACTCGCACATATTCAATGGTACAAACTTCTTCAGACCAATTCATGATCAGACTCAAATTTTTCAATATGAAATGTGTATGACTGTAACAGACAGCCTATTTCATCCAACTGTTGTGTCCCTTGCCCCTTTTCGGTGTTCTATGCAGTGCTAATGCATGTTTTCAGCCTGCTATATAAATAACAGAGAATAGTTATTTATGAGTTGCAAGGTAGAGTGCTTGACAGTTTATTAGAGTACCTGACACCTGGGGCCTTTCAAAACTTTCAAAGACACAAGAAATCTCCAAACTTTTTAACGGTAGTGTAGATATACTGTACAGACTTTTTATAAATCGTTCAAAGGAACATTTGGGAAATTATCAAACATCCACATGTAGGTGTTTTATGTACATCTTATGAGGCCCTGAGTCCAAAAGTTTGAACTGTGACCAGGGGGGAAAATGTAATTTGCAATAAAATCTTAATAGCTTGCATACAGCAGATTTTAAACATTCATATCAGCCAAAAAAATCTAATTTTACATAAAGGACAGTAGCAGGTTTCATTTGGCACTCTGGTTTGCACTTTATCTCAAAGAGCCTAGACTGATGATGCCAGGAGTCTGGAGAGGACATCCATCCCTCATTACTGCCCGCATTCCTGGATATTGCTGATCCACAGCCTTGATCACTAAAACTGTCCCTTGGCGTTCCACTGTGCCAGCCTTAATCAATAACCCGGGATAAGAGTGTCTCTGCCAATTTAACTCTCAAGTTTATACGCACACACACAAGCACCCTACTGACAGACTCGGCCCCCACAACAAACGTGCCACAATGACTACTGCTGAACTGAGAAATTTCTAGCTGCTCTTCAAGTATGAAGAGTCATAGTGATTTTACAGGATGTATTGTACATTACAACGACAATGACTGAATGCTGATGTCACAAGGTCTGACTTTGTTTATTGAAATTAGTTATGACTCGGAGCTGGATACTACGGTGGCCGAGAGAGCTCAACGCGCTGCAACTTAAGAAAACACATGCAAATTGTCTTAAAGAAACAGATCACTCAATCCAGTTTTTTACTCACACTCCAGAAATCACAAACATACACAATACCATTCAAAAGTTTGTGGTCAGTACAATTTTTATGTTTTTTAAAGATGTCTCTTATACTCAGCAAGGCTGCATTTATTTTGCAGCATTTACAAAAATGCAGTCAAAACAGCAATATTGTGAAATAGCCTGTTTTTCAATTTAAAATCACTTTTTTCTATATGAATATGTTTCAAACTATGTTTCATATAACTTCCTGCTGCCTTGTATCTTGCTCTCTGTAGGTCATCGCTGGTGTATTTTTCAGTCAGAACTCATTTCACACAGCAGGATTTTGAATCTCTGACAGGTCCAGATATTTAGCATGCCTGCGATACTCTCAGATTGCATCTTTGATCATTTACACTGCGTGACTGTCACTCGCGTAAATGAGCACCGAGTTGCCTCCAATTTCGGGCATTTGTCGGCAATTTCGCAAAACCTGTCGGCGAGTGAAAAGCAGGGCTAAAATCAGTGCAGTGTGAACTTGGCATTAAAGACCATTTACAGTTGTGTAGTTGTGTGTAATTAATATTTCAGTAATTAATATTTTGAAATATTCTAAATATTTTGATATTTATTTCTGTGGTGGCAAAGCCAAATTTTCAGCAGCCATTACTTCAGTCTTCAGTGTTGATTATACTGATTTGCTCAAGCAATATTTCTCCTTATTATCAATGTTGAAAACAGTTGTGCAAACAAATCTTAAAGATCTCTGCAATTTGCTAACACTACACATCTTGTGCTCTATGTAGGTTACTAGTAGGGGTGTGCCCGAAGCCGAATACCTTATTCGGAAAGGCACGGATAATGGCTTCAAAAACGAATAACGGATAACGAATAATTCTGCCCGAATATTCGGCTGAGGCTGCTGCACACTGGTGTTAGCTAGATTCACAGGTGAGCCAGGGGATCAGTGCGATATTTTACACAAACCTCTAAATTCACGCAATAATGAGTGTGTGAAGTGAATGAATGTAAATTTTATGAATGAAAAGAGCGCAAATCAAACATTGCATTGCTGTTGCCACTCCGTGCATCTCTCAGAAATCAGAGCTTGGCAAGAGTAGGCCTAATATTACCTAAACTAATACATCATACACGTTCTACTATTTGTGTATACTGTATATAAAAGGCAATGACTTAAACCTTATAGGCTACGATATGATACACGAATTAATAAGCACAGCGCGAGCGCCAATCAAACAGCCGTGTTGCCATCTCTGTCTCTCAAAAACCAAACCAGCTCTCTGTCAAGAGTAGGCTAATAATCAACTTAAATACAGATACATTTTCTAGTAGGCCTGCATGTTTGCTTCCTTATCTTTTGTTGGTTTGCGTGGCACACGCACATTTGTTTAGTGAAGTTCAAAAAAGACTAGTTTAAAGAGTTCTACATAATGAAAATGTGCACCTTGAATTCATTCAGCCGTGTTCAAATGATCACTAAATGTTTGTCATGAAATCTTCCTCCTTGTATGATAAATTTATTTTTAGAAATTATTAATTTTATATTTTAGAACACTGAATAGGGCAAATAGTCGAAACACAAATATTTTTCCATACTCTGTTCTCTTTTTTCCCATAGGTTTTCCAGACCTGCAAATTACTTAAATTAACTTTTTTTTTTAAAGCTGCGCAGGAACCGGTAAGCCAAAGTAAAACATGTTGTTTTACATAAACCTCTAAAATTACAACACAGTAACAAGTGTGTGAAGTAGCAAAATGAGTTTATGAATGAAATAAGCGCAAATAAAATAGCAGTGTTGCCGTTGCCTTCCATGCATTTCCTGGAAACGACTTAAATCAATTTCCATATTTCTAAACTGCGTAGGAACCTGTACTGTTTTAATTTAGATATTGAAATATTTATTTATCGGCTCATGAAAGGTCCCCAAGCTGGGACTCAAACTCACGTTGCTCGAAGCACAACCGCACTACGTCTCGAAGCACTGCCTATACAAGGATATCGGCTCCGACTGTTAGAAGATATTTAAATAAATGTTATAATCATAAAAAAAATATTATTTTAGTTAAACACGGCATATTTGTTCAGTGATAACTATGAAAAATATAGGCTGTAAAACCATAAACATAACGGTCTTATCAAATGTAACTGTACGAAGTTCTGGTTCAAGCTCCGCCTACTTCCGGTTTTATCCGAATACAGATACAGATACGAATACTTTTGTGATTGTTACAGATACAAATACTGGCTTCGCTGCACAACTCTAGTTTCACAGAACAGCTTTCAACATGAACACAAAAGGAACACACTGATCATAACAACTCAGGAAGGAGATTGTCAATTTTAGGGCAAGTAATCAAGATTAAATGGTCAAAGAGATGACAGCATGACCCTCACGTGATAGTAAACACAATCACGAACCCTGTAGATTGACTTCCCCCAACTCTAACAAAGAACAGACTTTCAGAGATTCCTTACAGACCTCTTAATCTCAGGTCTTCATACATTCACAGAATGGCACAGAAACTGCCTTTCCATGCACCAAAATGAACTAAAAGGACTTGTGAGCAACTAATCATTTCTATGCATAACTCCATATTATGTATGTAACCCTCGTGTGTGTCTATCAGGTCTTAATCATTTATTGTGTACGTATTTTGAATAACTATTGAATAGTTTATAGGATCACATTCATGTTTAGTATGTGTGTGTTTGAATCTTCTTGCTTCAAACAATTCTTCCAATCAATTCTTTGTCAAATGTATCATATTCTTGTTATAGAAATCATGTCCAAAATTATACTCTGCAAGAGCGGGAAAAACTCGGACCATGTGACTGATAAGATAACATTTGATTTATGAATTGGGAGGCGAAATATACAACCCCCTAGCAAAGACAGCGTCTAATTGGTCAAAACACCATTTGGGATGTGTCCAAAAGCCCAGTTTAAATACTCAGGACACCATCAAATCACGCTCTTTGTTTCAACTCTCTTCCTTCTTGCCTTTTTTGAAGCTTCTTTTCAGTCATCACCTTTTGCGCTCATTGAGCGTGCTCTGGCTTACACGCCAGCTCCTCCAAAACCATGAGGAGAAACGCCACCTAGTCTCATCAAACTTTACTTCTATTTCTTTACTTTAGTTTATTTTATTTTCCGTTGAGAGTTTCGTGTTTCGAGTTAAGTTTTGCCTAACACCGCATCTCTGAGTCCGACCTCGAGTGCCATCTAAAACTTTAACCAGACCACAGCTCCGCGTCGTCAGCCAACGCCCAATCACTGGCTTCCCAAGACTGAACTTCCAGCCAATCAGCGACCGCGGGAAACCCCCCTGTTCTGCAAGGACCACAACAAAGGGACCTCAACGCAAGTACCTCCAGATTCTAGCTGAACTGGTGCATTTAATAAAAATTTTAACCTCATTGAGGAACTCTATGCAAGGGTTAATTAAGTGATTGATGGTTGTTCAGATCTATGCAATTGCACATATTGCTGTAAACTTGGGATTTCACATTTTCATTCTCTTAAACGAATTATTTCCTCACTTTCTCTCTTTCTGCAACTTGTGTGAATGCGTGTGTTTATGTGTTAGATTAGTTTATATGTCTTAGATTTATCCAATAAAGCCTTATTTATATTTAAAAGAGAAGTATCTTGTGTTTTGTGCTTACAAGTTAATGTCTTAAACTGCCGATCTTGTTACTGTGCTAATAAATAGTGTTTTCACTATACTTTGGATATTAATATCCATTGCAGAGTTGATGTTATACGGCTCGTTCAATGAATCGCTGGCCGTCTCAGTGATCAGCCGTAAAACAGTGATTCTGTCCAAATTCCCTTTAAAATCTTAAATGATTCCCTTTGAGCTAAATTGACCTGTTTCCTGTACACATGTTACATGTGAAAAAAAAAGAAATCAAAAGCACAGAGTTGTGTTAGGCTATTTTGATTATTCCATTACAGTCACTTTACAGTCAGTGCTATAATAAAAATAGACTTCCTTGTTGGTGTTACAATTCAAAATTCTACGTCACATTTATTGTCCAGCTACGAATATTTCAGCGAAATGTATATTGTCAGAATTATTGCGCTCCTATTTAATTGAGCTCTGTCTGTTTGGCGCACATGCGCTCGGCGGTGCTCGTTCACTGAAGTTTAGCAGAGAATCCCAAAGCAGAAGGCTCGTGTACTTCTGACAGAAAAATGGAAATATTTCCATGGCTTTCTAACATTTACAGATGGAGAATATACCTGTGAAATGTAAGTTATGCATTCAGGAAGACATCACATCTCAAACACATTAAACAGTGTGAGTAGCCTAGTGTCTCTGTCAGCGGCACATGCAGCCTTTCTTTCTGCATATGATGGGCCGAGCCGCTCAAAATAATATGCAAAAGGAAACTATAAACTATGTCTTACCAGTTTTTAAAGGCCTTAATATGAAGCTTGTCACATGTTTAGAAGAAATTGGACTAAGCACTTTCTCCGCAGCAGCTCAGTCTGTGTCCTCCGCTATATATTCAGATGCGCTCGTATCAAACTACTGTATATCGATTTAAACGGTATTGCCTCATATCAAATCGCTTATAAAGAAAATATCGATATATCGTACAAACTCGATATATCGCCCAGCCCTAGTAGCAGTATGCCATTTAAAAAAAAAAAATCATACCGTGTGCCTAATTCAAACCGGTTTACAGTTTGAACTGGTATGTCGCCCAACACTACAGTAAAACTACTGACACAGACAGAGAGATGGTAGACCGGCACTCTGGGCACACAATAGTGTTCAACCAGGTGAAATCTGAGTGACCTACATAAGTCCCATTGAAGTGGTTTGCTCAGGCTTGCTAAAGGTCTGATTCTTCAGGCTACACATGACGGACAGCTTGTATTGTATCCGTTCCGTCAAGCTTTCTAGAAGGACAAGGCCCTCTCGTCTGCTCACTGAATGATGGAAGATTTAGGTTCATTCCAACAAAATAAAAGCGTGCCAGGCCCGAGGCGCAGGGGACAGGAGGGGAGGGCAGCAGGCAGCCCAGCCTAAAGCATGTTTGGGACTGAGAGGGGTTATTCGCGCGCGACCAAACAAGCTAAACAAACAGCTTAAGGTTACTGAGACAAAATACAATTTGAGTCCAACAACCATAGAAAAGTTCTGATGGTCTCTGAACCAATCACTCCCCTTGTCTCCTGTAAGTTCAGCTTTTATGCTCCAGGAAATAATGTCAAAACACTTCTCTAACTCAACCTTAAATGTGACAAAGGATAACTATGTTGACTCTAAACCCCATATCTTATAGATGCCGCCATTTGCCTTTTTAGCACAAGGATTAACAACAAATTAGCAAACAAATCATCGCTTAATTTATGTTTCAGCATTGATCGTGGCATGCATTTTACTGTCTTCATTCAAATGTAATTGTGTAAGCCTAAAGCAGTTCTGACTGTAATCGTCTGAGTAACAATGAATTAGTATGCCTTGTCTCCAATCCACAATTATGAACTAGCTGATTACTGTGAGAGGAAACACAGTGGCTGCTCCGAATAAATCAATGGCTAAATTTGAGAAAAGCTTTTAATCTACATTTATCTGAAAAACATCATGGGTTTAAAAATGGTTTGCCATCCAACATTAGAAAAACGATTTATTTACATAGTTAACAGTGCGCATGAGTCAGAGCAGTGGCTTAGTGGTTAAATCTCACAAGGGATATACCTGAATACAAAAGCTACAAAAGTCGTTCCACAGACGAAATGAAGTCACACAAGTTTGGAATGACACATTTCATATTTTAGCCAACTTTTTTCCCCTCACAATTCTGCATGTGCATGCAGTCAGGTCACGCATCTTAAAATTCATAAAAAAAAAAAAAGTCAGAATTGCAAGATGTAAAGTCAGAATTGTAAGATGAAAAGTCGCGATTATGTTTTACTTTTTTTCCATAGAGGAAATAAGCTTCTACATAAGGGTGAATAAATAATGATTTTATTTTTAGGTGAACTGTCTCTTTAAAGCCATTGAACAGGCTCCCTACAGCTTTTTTGAAGGTAAAAATACTAAATAATTAAATACTTTACAGCTGAGCATAGCCAGAAAAAAATTATATTCATTAAATAATTTGCCATGACTACCTCCATGATTTTACTATAAGACTTTTTTTTTATTATATTAATTTATTAATACCTTGACATTTATTAATAAGGCCTATAGCTAGTTATTAGCTAAAATGTCACAGATATTTCAGGCTTTCAATGACCATGAGAACCCTAAAAAAGGCAACCGCCTAATGTAATATGCTCAACTATAAGCATAATATGACTGAAGAACCTACTTTTTAGTTTATCGCTGTTTAACATCACTGCTGTGTGAGTGAGGCTGTATTCCCAGGTCTCTTGAGCGACACCTCTATTTCTCTGCTGCAGATAATGGCTCATCCCTCTATATGTTTCTAATACTACTACAGTGAAGATCCTTGTCAATCCGGTAGGTCACCTTGAACATAAATGGGTCTCAGAAATCCTGCACTTGTGCCAAAGTCCTCTGACAGGCCTTGGAATGCACGGTATGGGAAATGGAATAGACTGTTACAAGAGAAAGTAAGCACACACAAGCGCTTGCCATAAAATCCATAATCATTTCCGGTAAAGAAAGCAATTCACTTCAAAAGCTCATTTTTGGGGTGGAACATTGAACTAAGTAAGTGACAATCACACAAAAAGTGTCATATGCAGCAATTTCCCTGTCGCTTTCTCTTCCACAGGGTCCTTTAACTATTCTTTAGTCACCCTGGATAAAATATAACTTCAACCATGTGGATAAACATCATGTGTGCTCCACAGCTCAGAGAAGGCCACTCAAACCCTAAGAGAGCTTTGATTTGCCCAGCAGGATGCAAGTGTTCCTCCCTGTCTTCAGCAGATGAGACAGACGCTTCACACAATCAGAGCAGTTTGATGTCTCCCAACTCAGAGCTGTCCTTTGCACTCAGTAATAGAGTGATGTGAGTGAGTTAGGCAGAGATCACAGCCTTACAGCTGTGCAAAGAAAATCCTTTAACAACCATCAGATAAAACCTCCAAAGACAATAGACTGCGCTATGTATGGCAGACATCGTTAGCAGCTATAGGCACAATGCACGTGCACACACACACGCACACACACGCATACGCACGCATGCACACACACGCATGCACACACACGCACGCACACACAGTGTGTTTACTCTGAGATAGCAGTGTTTATTCAATTTGCACACTAAAAAGCTTGATTGCTTTGATCTGTGGGTAAACACCAAAGGAATATAATGTGGAGCCAATACATTCCTATTTTCAATATCACACTGACCTTAATATCAGCTTTTTGTATTCTTATTTCTCAGACTCATTACTTGGAAGGAAAACCATAAAATGGCATATTAAATAGAACATTAACCCTGGATGCTTGAATGAAATGTAAACAATTCAAACAGGTTTGTATATGTAAATTGCATTTTTGTACCTTACCTTTCCTGAACTTCCTGCTCCAACATCAACAGGCAGAACACTGTTAGGAGAGATAGAGATTTTGTTAAGTAAAATGGAATGAATAAAATAAATAGTGCATAAACTAACAACTTTTATTATGACAAGACCCTCTGCAATACTTGTTTCTGATTGGTCAATCTCCAAGAGTCATTAAGTAGTCGGATATTTCACCACTGTCCATAGAACCATACTTTCACATCTCTCATATCACTCCATGGTTTCTCTTTTCATACCAACAAAAGAATAGCTCATTGGTTACATATTGTGAATCAAAAAGGTTAGTCAACAGGGAAAAACCCCTGTAACTCAGAATGGAGATTAATAATTAATACTGTAATACTAGTACAGTGTCATCTCATTGCTAAGCAAACTGGTTTTCTATTATAACATACTATTTTTCTTAGGAGAAGCTTTGAGCAGTAAGATTTCAAATCAAAATTTAATGTACAAGTAGCAATTTATTTGGCAAGTACCTTATAATAAGTGTTACGCTTCATATTAAGGTCTTGATCACTTTGAATGTGTTTATTTTGTGATGGCTGACTGGCTATACATTGTACCTTACTTAATATTTGATTTCCATATCATACAGTGTGCTCTTGTCGTGAGACTGACTTACTTATATAGTGGATACAAAAGAAAGTAATCAAAATGCATCTTAGAAGACAAGACTAATGAAGCATGGAACTAAAAGGCACCTTGCCGGATATCCAGGGGAGCACTTTAGAAATGAGCACACCCTCCAGAGATCCCAATCATCCCATTTCCATTTGGGCCATTGAGAGAGCAAGATAAACGAGATCCCTGCTGTGAGTCATAGTGCTACTGTCATCCCACTAGCATGCCATAGATATATTTCAACCATCACTGCCTAAGGCACGTCATCTAACAATAGCATCTGCATCTAGCTTTAAAATCATCTCACTGCTATATTTAGAAACTCTCTTTCAAATCCACTATCTGTATGACTAGACTCACTGACCTGAGAATAATTTAGTAAAAGAGTGTGGCCACTGCTGAATTTCAGAGGAAAGCTGAAATATTGCATAAAGTGGAGCTATTACAGTAATGGAAAGAAATGAATTAATTTTCCAAATAATTGTCTAAATTACATTAGGTAAAGGATCATTAAACGGTGTTAGATCTAATTATTTTGTTTCATAATCACCTATTAAAATGAGTGACTCTTAAGGCAGATTTCAGCATGCAGAAGCAAATGGTCTCATTGATTGTTATTTTACCTCCTGACATGCAATCACAAATTGAGACCTTTTTCTACCAAGCATACTGTATATTACAGTACTTTACAAAAATTTTTTTAACAGTCTGTTTATTGAGATGCAACAATATGTAACAGTAATACAACAATATTGTAGTTATATCTTTTTTACATATGAAAGCAAGGGGAAAAAACAATGAAAAACAACAACAACAAAAAAACGTTATTACATTTCTAACAAAAAGAAGGTGAAAGAAAGAGAAGAAAGCAAGTCAACTCGAATCTAAGGAAATCAAAGGTTTTGGCAAGAAAAATCCTGTTCTTTTGGATATCTAAATTGTTCAGAACGCCACAAGATGAAATGGGTAAATTCCTGAGAAAATCAAGTAATCACACGTCTCTTTTAAAGTTGCAGAAGAGCTTTCAACAATATGACTTAAACATTTTTATTACAATTTTTACAAAAGCACATTACAGTATCTGGTCAATGCCATCAACATTAATGTTATAGCTCTGTACTCTCATTGTATTTCAACAATTGTCTCATTTACAGTATGGCTGTCTTCCTGCCATTTATTTCTTGTAAGAAATTTTGGGAGAAACATCTCTGAAAAAGTTCATATTGTACATCACGTTCGGCTCTGTGGCGCTATCAAAACATGGCACTTTTTCAGCCCGACACAGCAACGGTGTAATAGTTTGCAAATCTATTTGGTGATAAAATTCCATTTTGGTGGTGTATGAATGACATACTTTAAATGAATCACAACTAAGAACCTGAGCTCTGAAAGAAAGGGCTCAGGTGAGAACTCCAGCTCTCTAAAAGAAAAACTCTGGTTTCCTTTTGGAAAAACTGTATTGAAGCTTTACCTCAGGGCGTTGCTATTGGCCGAGCTCTCAGCGATCTGTGCACTGGGAATCCATTTGGTCTCATCCACCACAGTCCGTGCGTGAGGCAGCCGCCCCACGTCTTTTATGGTCATCAGCATGTGGCGGGAATTCTTCAAGATCTGCACGGCCTCGTCGTGAGAAATGCTCCGGAAGCTACGTCCATTGACCTCCAGAATCTGATCCCCTACCTACAAAGATGGAGACAGAGAGACACTCCAAATGAGACAAAATGAAACGCAACAATGCCTGGCACAATAGCGCAGGGCCCACGCACCACAGGAACCTGTTTGAAAGAGCTGCCAGCAAATTTACACGTAGAGATTTCAATTACGGCTGATAACTGATAAACAAGCTGTCCCTTCAGCGTGATTTGTACATGAAATCATTTAATCTGTATTGCCAGAGCATTTGCAAAGTGTGGCAGATAGACAGTTATGAATATCATCTGTCCCGTTTCCAAATTCCCTCAGTAACAGACTGACAGGAAGTGAGGGAGTAGACAATAAAGAGAAAGAGGAGCATTCACTGGAAATTATTCAGTTACAAGCTACAAATAAAAGAGCTCAATCTGTTCTCATTAAACCTACTCGGCCATAGCTGAATATTGGTGTGTTCTGCAAATCAATATAATGAGCATAATTCATGAAAAACTCTCAGAACAGTGGGACAACAATCAATGACTATAACACTGTTGTTTTACTGTGTCTAAATCATCTCGAATCTTAATATCTCATGTCATAAATCCATTAACGGGATAGTTTACGCAAATGTTGAAATTCTATCATTATTTACTTACCCTCATGTCACTGCAAACATGTACGCTGTTATTTTTGTAGTGACTTAAAGATGTGGTCACTATAAACAACTGTATGGAAAAAAGCTGAATAAACATCCTTGAAAAATTATCTTCTTTTGTTACATGGGAATAATGTCAATTTTCATGGGTGAGCTATATACAGACGGATGAGGCTGCAATACTGTACATAAGGGTAATGATTCCATTTCAGGGATAAAGCAAGCACTAAACATTATTTATGTAACTGTTCAGTGTACATTTTTTCTGGAGTCTATTGTTTTACAGCATATTTCATGTATTTCAAGGCTGCGATGTATTAAATCTCATCCTGACTTTTTTCATCTAGTCTATAAAATAAATACCCTGCCAGCTTTTGCCTAAGCAAGACACATTCTAAATGATGGATGGATGTTTTGTGAAATGATAGAGGGAGAAAGAACCAAAACAGAAAGGCCCAGGATTTTTACAGTGTGGAGGAAACTGCAAACTGCAAACCAGTGTTCAAATTGAAGAGGAGATTGTCCCCCTTTTAGACCCTCCTTAAAAAAATGTAATTATTGACATAACATGATTTTTGTTTGCCCAACATTTCTTCGATCACTGGTGCAAACCAAACCTTTTCCATTCCTCCTTTTGTTCTCCTCAGCAAAGGAGAAATAATAAAGAGAGATTAGTTATCGATGTGTGTCTGTTTCTTCCTCTCTTCATGCAGTGGAGTCAGCAGCCAGAACGCACTATAACTCACTGGTGTAGAGAGAGAGGGATAGTGAAAGAAAGACAGAGAGAGAGGGTAATTTATAAGCTGCAGGAACTCAAGGATTCTTCATTTACTCACAGAAGGAAAACCACTGGCATTCTTCTACCAAACTTTCTTTACCTTTATCATGCTCTCCAACGCTCCGCATCCCTCTATTCTTTCCTGACTACTCCTCCACCCTCTGCACCATTACACCGTTTTCTCCACCACTCTGTCATCCCTCCATCCCACTCTCCTCTAATAGCCCTCTACATGACTATATACATTATTAATCCTTTGGGGACAATTAACACTAACATTAAACATGTAGCACACAAATGTATGAAAGCAAATGCAGTATTGTTAAACAGCTGAGAGGGCAAAACATTCAAATAAACACAATGAAACATGCATTACCTGTTCGTATGCATTAAACGAATGGACTTAGACCGTTAACAGCACTAAAATATGACAAGCGTGCAATGGAATGTTAACTATACACACCCTGTGTGCATTAAAATGTAATGTATTAAGCCAAATGAAAAAAATATTAAATAACAATAATAATAATTAATAATAATAACAATAATTAATAATAATAATAAATCTTACACCAGCTTAAGTTCTGCTTTAAAATACTTTTTAAAGACTACATCAATAATCAAACATTAAACAGTCACACTTATAAAATAAAGCATAAACACATTTTAAAACACAAAAAGAAAAAAAAATAATTAAAATGTATATAATTATTATAAATCTGGTACTCACCTACTGTATGTGAACTGACTATATACATCCACTAAAAATATATCGACTTAAATAAATTGGATAAAATTACAAAAATGTCTCAGAAAATGCAACAATTCAAACATTTTTTCAGGGCCAGTCTGTGTTATATATAAAGCAACCATGTGTCCATTAAAATCAAACAAGCTTAATCTTGCTTCATCCTCCTTTATGTACTCTAATAAATCCCTATACACAAATGGGATTTTCATGTGTGACTTATTATGAGAGCTTGGGTCTGTCCCAAATCAAGACTGAAACACCTTAAGGAGAAATAATTATGCTGGACTATAGATATGACCCAGATAAGCTCTTGTGAGGCTTCTCACTAGGTCATTTTGTAGCTCTATTTCCATCCTCGGCCGCCTCTGGCTATCTCTTTGTGTTCTCCAGGTGGGTCTAAATTAAACAAATATTAAAAACTCAGACAAAGTTATTATACCGCAGGCAGGCTTCAGGCCCACTCCTTAAATATACAAACACACTGCTCGCACCTTGCACATCCATCTGTCAGCTACAGTTGCACCGGACACCAGCAGTGGTGAGGCACAGATAAATGTGTCTGACGGACGTCCGCCACAGATCCAGGTGAGCCCAGCTTATCTCCGAGGGGAATGGACATTAATTAGGCCCAGTGTTGAGCTACGCAGATGGGACAGATGCCGAGCCATCAGTCAGTTTTACCTCCAGCGCAGCTGAAAGTTTAATCTACATGGCTCTGAGTTCAGCAGACAGGGAAAGGATTTTTGGGAAATGGTGGGGGTGGCTGCTTGAAGGGAAATGTGGTTCAGAAGAAAGGAATTATGGAATGAGTTCAAAGGCCAGGAGTTTTGCCAGAAGCTCTAACTAAAAAAGGGGCTAGTAGGAGGATCCAAATCTTTGTGGAAAATGTGGTCTTCCACAGGAAAGAACACTGCTTTGTACACCACACACACACACACACACACACACACACATATATTAATAGAATAAAAATATTCTATTTCAAACAAATGCTGTTCTGAAATTTCTAATCATCAAAGAATCCTGAAAAAAGTATCCTGGTTTCCACTAAAACATTAAGCAACAACTGTTTTCAACAATGTTGATAAGAAATATTACTTGAGCACCTAATCAGCAAATCAGCCATCATGTGAATAAAGTATACAGTTTAAAATATATTAAAATGCAAAACAGTTATTTTTAATTATAATCATATTTCACAATATTACGTTTTTTACTGTATCAAATAAATACTAGCTAAACATTTCTCTAAAAGTGGGTAGAAAAAAAGATGTGCTGTCAACACAAGTAATTATTTTCCTTCAGGACAGTGACAAAATAAAATTAAACAGTGTCATTTGCTTAAGGATGTCAGGATTCTGGACTGTCTATGTTCTGTTTTGCTCCTGTTTCTTTTCTAGTGTTTCCTTATTTGGTCATGTTCCTGTCCTCGTTTAGTTTGACTGTGTTCCCCTGATTGCCCTGTGTTTAAAAGTCCTAGTCTGTTCAGTTTGTGTTTGTCAGGTCTACTCGTTCTCGACGTGTGTTGCTCAAGCTCCTGTTGTGGATTATTCCCTGTGTTTCTTTGATTAAAGACTGTTAAACGTTTCCTTGTGACTCCAGCGTGTTCCATGAACAGCGTAGCGTGACAGAAGACCTGATCTAAAAACAGTTACCTCCGTGTTTTCTCCTCCGTTTGTTTTCTCGTTTTTCCCAGTATCTTTTTTTTCTGTTGTGTTCCCTGGATGGATGCCCTTCTTCCCCCCGAATACCTCCTCCTCCTGCTGGAGCAGGGGGACAAAGCTCTCGAGGACCATACTAGACTGTTCCAGCTGCTAGCAAGCACCACCAGGTACCCGGACGACGCGCTCTGCGTTCTACGACGCCAGTCTAAACATCGAGTGCAGAGCGCCGTTGTCTGAAGATGGTCCTCGAGAGGATTTCGGCTCGTTTGTGGAGTGGATTCTAGCGAGAAAAGATCCACTCCGGACCCAGAGCCCAGCCCACCATCTCCCCGCTGTGTGGAGCTAAAGCCCGAGCCCACCGTTGACGGAGAGCCATTTCCCGTCGCGATCAGCGAGCCAGCGCAAAGCCGAGCGACTGAGCAGAGGATCGTCAGACCAAGTGCGAGAGCCGGCAACAATGCCCGCCACGAGAGAGAAAGCCGAGTATGGCGCGGCGAAAGTGCCAAAATGAAGGGGAGAGGGCTCCAGTCCCCGAATCCAGTCCAGAGCACCCTCCAGTGCCTGCTCCTAGAAAGCGCCCTCAAGTGTCCGCTCCTCCTGAGCGCCATCCTGTTCCCGTGTTCAGCCTAGAGGGGTCTTCCGATCCAGTTAAGCCCTGAATGCCCGGAGAATCACAAATGCCCGCCCTCCCTCCCGCTCCTGCCTCCTCCACCTCTGTCGTCTGGCAGCCCCTCTGCTCGCCCTCAGCCCATCATCATTACGGTGCGAGCTCCACGGGTCTGCCATCCTCCAGCGTCGCCATGGCTGGAGAATCCCTCGCCTCCGAGGCCCGGACTCCGCCTCGGCCCGTAGACCCAGCGGCTCCACCTCGGCTCCCTCGCCTCCACCGCCACCCGTCGATCCTCCGGCTCCGCCTTGGTCGGGCGTCGACCCGCCATCTCCTCACAACTCCGCCCCTCCGACTGCACCTCGTCACTTCGTCCCACCGTCTCCGTTGGTCCCCTTCCTCCCGCCAGCTCCACCTTGGTCCTCAGTTGCTCCGGCTCCGCCGCGGATCTCCGGATCTCCACCTCCACCTCGGTCACCAGAGCCCTCGGCTCCACCCTGGCCCCCCGGATCCTCGGCATCCCCCTGGCTCGTTGGGTCTCCGCCTTGGGCTCCTCCACCACCTGCTCCGCTGCCGTTTGTCGGCCCCTGGAGTCGGCAGCCATTCCTCCTCCATGGCTCCTTCTTCCGTCGGCTCCACCGTGGGTCGACATTATGGCTGTGGTCTGGGTCCAGCTGGGCTCCTCCTGCTCCGGGCCCCTCCTGTCTCCTCCCTCCTTCGTCGCCTCCCGCTCGTGACTCCAGCGTGTTCCATGAACAGCGTAGCATGACAGAGGACAGTGACAAAATAAAATCTTCTTTAAATTTTAAAAACATGTTGCCTTTTGTAATATGCAAAATATTTTTACAGTAAAATGGGAATATATATATATATATATATAAATCGTCATTGTACTGCAAGTCACGTAAATTCCACATAGGTAAACACACTTCCCCAATAAATCTTTTTATTAAGACACTATTTTATTAAGACACAAAAAACATTTGCCTCGGATTCTCATAGCTTTTTAAATTTTAATTACGCATATCGTTCATGTTAAGTGTGTCTAGCATCCTTTCATTGCTTATTTAGTTCTGCTTCTAGTGTCTATAAGAGAGTTTTTCAGTGGTCTAGACATATTGAAAGTAGACTGGTGTTTAGAGGAGTTCTTGAGTGGAACCTCTGGTCCACTGATGAGAGGTTCATTGAAGAAGCACTAAAACCCAAACAATTATAGAGAGAGCAAAATGAAAAGCCTCTCCAAAAAAGCAAGCAGTCAATCTTTCATCTCCTCATCGCAACCACCGCTCTCCATTAGAGCAGTACGGCAACAGTTGTGCGTCCAACAGAACACTGTTGAGCTAAGTAGATTTATGTGTTCTTGTAATATGGTAAGGTTCAAATCTATCGCAAGGAAAGACTCATGATTATTGGGGCTGATAACTGCAATATGCAATTAAATGGACAAAAGTGGGACCTTTTCCCAGTAATTTCTGGGAAAGCTGCAATATAGAGGTAGAAATTCATAGCATGTGGTATACTGTAAGTGCAGGTGTGTATGCAAGGTTTTTTGTATGTCGAGGTTATGCATGAGCTTTTTTTGTATAAGCTGATAACATCAGCATAAAAGTAGTTTTGACATTTCATAAGTCATATAATAATCACAAACAAATGTTCTCTTACCTCACTGTCTGCTGCCTGCAAGGTGGATCTTCTTTAAAGTAGATACATCTATCGAAGTTGTGGCACAGCAGGTACTACATGTAAAATGTATACACTGAATGCAATGCAAGTAGCTTCAGATAAGTGTTGCATAAATGTTACATAATTATTTTTCCAGTGTGGAATGAGGCGCCTCCCCTCTACTTGTTACAATAAAAAAATAGCAATACATAGTATATATTGGTATACAGTACACTTAGCATATACCAATATATTTCATATATAGCCATTTATACTGTGTACAAATGGTAAAATAGACAGTAAAATATCATTCTATTTTTCAATATTATAAAGATAAATATACTGCTTACAAAATAAAATAAGCTAGTTTTATACTGCACTGATCATGAAAGCAGAATGAAACCATAATGACAACAGTAGGATATATATATATACTACTACTACTGATAATAATAACAATAATACGCTATCTGGGGGTCCATAGACCTGATTTTAAAAACTCTGCTCTAGAGATAAAGCAACAGTGACAAAAAATGTCACGATCAGCTAATGGCTCAACACAGTCCAAACCACTTGCAACTATCCTGAGCTGTGACGTTAGAGACAGCAGACAGGGAAAACATCTCCAACAATCCATTTTGAGCTATTAAGAGCACTCGAAAAGAAATTGGGCACTGGTAAAACATTTACCAGGCCTATAATACAATGAAAAATATCAGAGTATATATAATTGTTGAATGGCAATTAATGGAGAAAGATGCTATCTGCAGCCAAATGGTGTAGCTGCAGCATCTACCACAAAGCTGCAGCTAACACCAAACAGCCATGCTACCCAACCAAACCTTGACTTTGTTGGTCTATAGATGTGTTACCTAGGCTAACCATCTGTCCTCCCTTTCCAAAATGCTCTCGTTTCTGTGTTCAGCTGAGTGATTCTTGTCATTTCAGTGCAGATACACCAGATCTTCTAACACTGCCATCCTGATCCAGAATACATTCTACAAAACCGTCTCAATGTTGTGTTGTCTCACTATCCTGCCAAATTATGATATGAAATGTCTGACTTTTTATCACCAGCACAAGTAAACACCAGCCCTGACATGAGACGATTACAAATCAACCCTTTTGTTAATATTTTCCCATGCAGCAAAGCAGCAAGAATACAAATGAATGGTTGTGGACATGCAGAAGCACGGAGCTGAATTACCAAAAAGGTGACGTAAAATATTTATCTGTCTCTGGTGGGGCAGAGGTAGTTGCTGAAGCCAAATCACTGAATAACTCAAGCACATAAGGTTACAAAGAGAGACAGGGACTGAGGAAGAATAAAATGTAAAATAAACAAAATAAAAACAAAAAGAGTTGATTATTACGAACAAAACAATTCATCTCAACAGATTAAAGCAGACTGATGCTATGATGAAGACTCGCTTGTGATATTTTCCAGAAAGCCTACCCGGCCCATTCTCCGGCTAAATGGAGAAAGAGGAAACATCTTTCATCTTTCTGTCCATGGATTGATGCCAAAATGTTAAGAGCTCGCTCAATCTTTTATGAGGCCAGCTTTGGATTTAGTGCCGCTTTGTTTCTACATCTTCCCATTTGGCAGAGGCCACTTCAACCAATATACTCACACCACAAATTTAATTAGACACACTAAATGCAGTCATGCTGAACCCCAGCAACACTTTTGGCCACTTGCGGCTTTACAAAAAAATTAAATCAGATGTCAACATGTCAGATGTCTGACACAATTTGTGTTTGTTTTAAGCGAAGAGATGAAGAATACTTCCCGTCAAAACACAATGACTTGCAGTTTCAAACATGATTAACTTTCCTGTCAGATGTCAGGTGGCATGTAAATTTTGCACCCAGTAAATGAGCTGTTTTCAACTACATCATTATTGATGAATCACTGACTGACTGATGACTTCTAGCAACCTTATTAACAAATCACTGCACACTGCTCCCATTTAAAAAAGATTTAGACTGAAATAAGGACTTGTCTCATGCAATCGACTCACGTCCAAGTCGAGGCACTAATAATTGTATTAAAGTCAAAGTAGGCTCTCAAATAGGCTAATATTTGCCAGGTTAGTTTCTCAAATTGTGACTCAAGATTTTTTACCTTTAGTCCGCTGTACTCTGCAGCAGACCCTCGGTCCACTCCGGTGATATAAATGCCCAGAGCATACTCAGCACCTCCACGGATCATCAAACCCAGAGATCGCCCATCATCCAGTGAGATATTCACCTGGGGAGAGAACACACACACATTTGTATATTATCATGCTCATTTAACTTGTTTATGTATTCACTAACAAGTCTTCACAACAGAGCAACTCCTAAAGCAATCTAACAGTACAGATCCAATTTATTCTCTAGCTGAGCAATAGGCTCCCTGGGGAAACTTTGGGATTGACAGCTAAGAAAGGGTTGAAAGTGTCAAAAAGTTAAACTTTATACAAATGAGAGGAAAAACAGCTATGACGTCTGCCACAAGTGTTTCAAAACCTGCCGATAATGCTGGAGTCTTTGCTGAATTCAATGCATAAATCACAGCTACATATTTCTAGATTCATCTTAGATTCCAAATTTAGCTTTGCACTCTTTCATTCAGGCACAGCGCCAGAATTTTTTCTCTACCGGTGCTAAGGGGGGGCTAGACCAATATGTGGGGGTGCTAAGATAATTAATGATATTGATGACGTCAGAGTTACTTCATAATGAAATGGGGCTAAACCGGGGCTATTAAAAATTCTGACGGGGCTATAGCCCCCCCTAGCCCCGGTGTAGTGCCGTCACTGCTTTCATTGTCAGTAGACTATGGCTGCAATTAACTTAATGTATAATTTATGCTGTATGTAATAATTTAAATAATTTTCTTCACTTTTTTCCATCTGTAATCTATTGTAATTGGATACATTTATTAGTTTCATTAACTTTAGACACTTTTGGTCATGTGAAAAAGTCTTGTAAAACGCTTTTCACAATGTTACTTACTGTATATATTTATTTTCACTAACAATGTCCACTAGTGAATATAGAGGTATGTCTGGAAAAATTGTTAATTTCATTATCTTCTGAAATAACAAGTACATAAATAAGTAAAGAAATACATGTCATTTATGGGGCATTGTGTTTAACAGCATTTTTTTTTGTGTGTGTGTGGAAATTTATGGAATAATATAACTCGTTTATCTTGCTATGGGTAATTGTATAGCTTGCACTTTAATAAATAGACAGAATTAAATAATATTTTTACACATTTTACATAATTTGACAAATTCTAAGTTATGTTAGTTTAACGTGACCTTCATACAAAAAAAAATAAATAAAAAAAATAAAAAACCTGAAACATTAGTGAATTGAACAAACTCCCCTCACAATGACTGCAATAGGCATGGGTAGATTACCGGTTTCAAGGTATACCGCGATTTGAAAATTTCACGGTTTCAAAACCACTTATATTTTCCGTTATACCATTCCTGCGGTATGCGCTGTTTTTCATGTCTCCTCAAAGACTGAAAGTGTAACACAACCCTCCTCCTCCTGTTGGTGCGAGCGAGCGGTCAGTCACATGTGTGTAGGATGGCAGAACTTAAGGAGCTGCCCCTGGAACTTACGCGATCAGCAACCAGCCGTTTTTGTCTTATTGCAAATTGTCTCTGTTCTGGAATTGCACAAACTGCGTTGCAATGCAATAATTTTCCAAAATGTAATTTATGTGAAAATATGAAGTCCGTAAACACCCGTTAACACAGGTCAGAGACGCTGAAGACAGACGCAAAGAGAAAAATACTGTAGCAGGCAGATCGCTCACTGTTCATGATGCACGAACTATAGGAAGAAAATCCTCAATATTGATTTGGGGGTTTATATGAATGTGTTTCTGAGGGGAACTGACTGTCTTCAGAAAAGTTTACGTGGTATTTTCTTTTTAACTTGTCTCTGAATAGTTCATATAGAGTGGGGGAACTATGAAGTCACTTTGTAGGCAGATCGGCTGTTAGCATCGCACTGGTTCCCTCGACAAAAAGCCAATGGGATTTTTCCATAGACTTTTGGATTATCGCAAAAAATAAGCTCTGTGTTCAACCACAGTTCATGAAATTTACACATTTTGTCCATCAAGATAGTCTTCACAAAATAATATAACTTTTATGAATTTTGAAGCCTAAATAAAAGCGCCTTCAACGTCACCACCACCATGCTTCCCACAACTTTTCAAGCTTATTTTTAACGTGTTCAGTGAAAAGGATTTAATCTGTATATGAATTTTAATCCACGCTACATGAACCTTTTCATATAAACTGGAATAAATACAAAACTAGAATCAAACTAAAACTGAAATGAGACATTAGTAATAAATATTATAGTGAATAAATGAAATAATCATAACTAAAGGACATATGAAAGCACGTAATTCTGTACATTTCGAAATAAGGTTTCTATTCTTAACTGTTTTAAATTCATTTTAAACCTCTTAAATCAATTTGTAATTCATTTTCAGAGTTTTAAATTCCTTGTTTTATTGTTGTGATAATTTTTTTTTATTATCTTTTCATTTATTTTATGTAAAGCACTTTGAATTACCATTGTGTATGAAATGTGCTATATAAATAAACTTGCCTTGCCTTGCCTTGCCTTATGGTACGAACCCAGAGTCTCTAAATCAGCGGGAAAGCAATAAAACGAGCATTTAACCAAAATCCCATTCAAAAAACCCATTGACTCTGGGACGATGGAACCGGAAGTGCTAAAATGCTAACTCACGTCTGGGTTTTTGCCTACAAAGTGGCATCCACCACTCCATTAAAGCAGTGTTTCAGCCATAGACTGTATAAAAACATGGACGTAGTGTCCGTGACGTCACCCGTAGGATTCTGTAGCATTTGGACCAATCAGACACACAACTTTTTGTTATATTTAACAAATAATATCGAACTCCCCATCACCTAACCAAATGGCCAATTACGAGGGTCTATGGACCCTTCCCCCGAAATGCACCTAACACCTCAGAAAAGCAGAACAGGCCTCTGGTTCCATGGTAACCAATGCTGATATCACTGGTTTTATGGCCTAAAAGGAATGCAGGGGATAAACTCCCTCATTTTCCTCATAAGAAAGGCACAAATGCACAGGAGAAACTGACTTTTCTACTAATTAATTCATAGGAAAACCTTCTTTGAATGAACACCCATTTTCTTCAGGCCATTGTGTATATTATTGCTGTGTTGTATTTAATCTGTTGTATTATAGACTATTTTTATTCATGCTTACGATAAACCACTCATTCATATAAGTAACTATTTCATGTCTAGTATCTATGAATTCGCCTTCTTATGATCGAAACAAGCGTGGATATTATATGGTGGTACATAGACAATATATATTAGGGCCAGCGAATTAAAATACCATGCTTACAGACAAAGAGTCATAAAAATCCTCAGTATTTCCAACCTCCCGCTTGGGATTTCAGGATTTCAGCTTGGACCAACCCATCTTGAGAGGCGTGAATCTCTGCAGGCTTTAAAAGACCACACTCCATGTGACCCGCCCAGTCGGTGGTTCAGCTGAGAGTGCATATTACATGCTGATACCTCTGCAACATATTGATGTTCTAAGAATCGGTACTAATTTGTGCCTCAACACTCCAGCGAATTACATATGCAAAATACCATGCTTACAGACAAAGAGTCATAAAAATCCCCAGTATTTCCAACCTCCCGCTTGGGATTTCAGCCTTCCTCATTGGACGAACCCATCTTGAGAGGCGTGAATCTCTGCAGGCTTTAAAAGGCCACACTCCATGTGACCCGCCCTGTTCGGTGGTTCAGTGAGATGCTAAGATGAAGATGTGAGAAATGCTCCAGGATACCAAAGCTCGTGCCAGGCTCCGGCCTAGTCCTTTTCATTCATCAAGTGATTCTGACTCAAACTAGCTCTTTTTCATCAACCAACTTCAGCAAGATCTTGGGGCCGTAAGATCGCATCAGGAATCTTTGTTCATACAGACGTGCAAGTATCAAACTTAGTTGATTTAATTGATGCATTAAGTATCAGTTACACCTTTCTACAAGGTGTGTTTGAACTCAGAATCTGATGTTTCCCTGAAGGCTTTGATCTGTTGAATATACATGCAAAGTGTTCCATAAAATCCATTTTTATGCCTCTTTCTATGCTGAGTTAAACTTTAACCCTTTCCTATACCAACTGTATGTGTGTGTGTGTGTATGTGTATGTTAGACCGGCTTAATGTGTTTATGTAGTATGTTGGACTAGTTTAAGTGTTTATGTAGTTAATAAAACCTTACTTGTATCACACTTGACGTGTTCATTGTTTACTCATAACCGGAGTCAATAATCATGCAGATTTACGTTACAAACTTATAGAATTGTACAGTAAGAAAGTTATTTCCTTTAACCAGGAAATTAACGTTCTTAGAATTGACAAGACGGTTGACCCTGAGTGGTCAGCTAAATATCTACAGTGGATCTAAAATATGAATAGTTAATTATAACTAGTTATGGTTAATTATTCATATTTCCCCATGAGCTGATTCGCTACAATTCCGAAGAGCGTTTTTGAAGCCTAAAGTAGGCGGAGCCGGCCATCGCCATCTTGGCAGCGCGTCACAGGGCGTCACTCCTGCATAATCGAAAATGGGCAAAGAGGCAGAAGCAGGTTGCTGAAACCAAGCCCACCTAGTTCGACGGTGGTGACAGCAGCGGCAATCCACCTGTCACTCAAGTGGCCGCACCCTTAATTATGCAGAACGTTAAGGCTTAATATAATTTAAACGGATGAGTTATAAAAAAATTCACCCCCTCACAGTTGTCATGAAGGGCAAAATTAGCTATATAGACCAAAATCATTTTTTAAACCAGGCTGTAAACATGTTTTTTTCTACTGTAGAGATGGGCATTTTAACATGGGGAGTCTATGGGATTGACTCCCTTTTGCATCCAGCCTCTACCGGCCAGTTGACCAATTACAATTTAAAGGGGTCATATGATGTTGCTAAAAAGAAAATTATTTGGTGTATTTGGTGTAATGAAATGTGTTTATGCATTTTAAGGTTAAAGAAACACATTATTTTCCACATACTGTACATTATTGTTTCTCCTCTATGCCCCGTCTTTCTGAAACGCGTAGATTTTTACAAAGCTCATCGGTCTGAAAAGCAAGGTGTGCTGTGATTGGCCAGCTATCCAGTGCGTTATGATTGGCCGAATACCTTAAGCGTGTGACAGAAAAGTTATGCCCAACCATACTGTGATGATGCCCTGTCAGGCCGGAGCGATGATTCAAAAACATGAAAACCCATTATAAACGATGCATTCGTTGTATCCAGTGGGGACATAATTATGGATTATATTGACTTATACTCTATATAGTCTTTACACTATAATATACTATATAGTCTTTTTACGCGTTGCATGCATTGCGCCGCGTAAACATAAAACCATGTCTGCATTTGTGATCGGAGAAATGACAAACAACAAGCCCTACTCTACACTGCCCAAAAAACTCGCTTTAAATATAAAAAATATAAAATATAAAAACTCTTTAAATATAAAAAACTTACTTACAATCTGTGAGTCAGAACAGCCGGTATTGTAGTCTACTCTACCAGGATCAGGAAACGGTCCTCCATAAAATGTGCTGCACACATATGAATTTTTGGGTTGAAGTGTTCTGGAACAGTGTTGTAAATACAACTTAACCACTGATTTCTAGTCGTGTCCATTTTTGGAAGGCCAAACAAAGTAGTTTCGCTTTCACAACGAAACAGTGTCACACACGGTGGCCTAGAGTGAGCGGCAGCGGCCTACATTGAGCAGAGGCCGGGGGCTAGAGTGAGGAGAGGCCGGCTTGAGTGAGCAGAGGCAGCGGGCTTGACCGGCGGATTCGATGAAGGAGCGTCCGGAGGGCTTGCGGCAAACACATGTGACGACCCCGGGCTGGACTCCGCTTCGTCCACGGTGAAAGCCGATCCGGTGATCCACAGCACAAAGTTGAAGTATTTCCTCAGCAACCAGCACGGATCAGATCTAGGCATGACGAAGCAGATATCATCCTCTTTTGGAAAACCAAACAAAGTAGTTTCGCTTTCACAACGAAGCACACAGCGTCTTCACGACATGGCGGCGGCACCAACAATACTACAGCGAGAATAAAAGTTACGCCTTCTTTCTTTGCGTGAACATTTGGGCGGTGTTATGCAAATCTTCCCACATAGTGAGGTAGATATGTGGGGGCGTGTTAGAACGAACCGTTTTAGGTAGGTGTGACTGACTTAACTTTTATAAAGAATATCTCTTTGGATTTGAGACTTTAGTCTTTGCAACTTTACAGATCTTCTTTATGCACCAAGAGCTTGTAACACTCCAAAGAGAAATTGAAATCGTATCATATGACCCCTTTAAGTCACTTCCTTGTTGGCTTCACGAGAGAGAGCGGGAGGTTGCCGCTTGGTTTCAGCGCAGTGCTGCTTTGTTTACAACGGTAACCAAGGAAACACCGTATCTGGTGTTCCATGAGCGCCTCCTGCTGAGAGTGAATCTGCATCTCATTCAGAGCTTCTTCTGTTTGTTTCGTTCAAGCATGTAGTATAATTTCACAAAGCTAGTCAGAACATTCTGTTTTTGCTTCAAATTGGGTTATTATTAAATCAAATTATGTATATGAAATGATATAACTAAATTATATTAAATTATATAAATGATATGTATATGAATTATATAACTTAAATTAAATAACTGAAATTACAGATTTAAGTTAAATAAAGGTGTCAGCCTTTATTTTTCTTCTTTTTAGGAAACAAATCAAAGAAAAATAAACAAATTCTACTGTTCCTGATATTCTGTATGTTGCTCAAAAACTAAATATATTGTGTTCAGAGGAAAAAAGTTTAAAAAAAAATTTTTTTACCCAGTCATTTAAAAATAAGCTGTAACGACAATACCGTGATACCGTGAAACCGTAATATTTTTGCTTAATGTTATCATACCATCAAAATCTCATATCGGCCCATGCCTAGACTGCATATTGAAATCATTTACAGTACATACTAAATATAGACACACTACTGCACATTTTACAAGCACAGCTTCAAAGTAGCAGATTTCCAGTACTTTAATTGAACATGTATGACACAGTGGATTATTGGTTAGTGGGTGGGATATTTACCCCCTAGTTGAGACTGTGGTTGCACACTTCATTTCGCTCATCAGTTATGGACGCCCCATTACTAAAGGAAAATGCTGAGGCAATGAAGAGGAGGTGACTATAAATTGACTCACCCACCCATCAGGATTCTAGTGATGTTCGACCTGAATGAAATACCAATCAGATTCAAGTCTGGAATGCAGCACAACCAACCACTGCGGCATCTAAACCCTGATGAACATTTACCAACAAATCAATTAAAGCTGTATTTATCACCTCTCTACGGGCTTGACTGTGGGTTTGAGGTGGTTAAGTTTCATCAGTTCTCATTTGTCTTACATCGTTTCATACTAAAACCATGAACAGATTCCCAGAATCCAGATATGATTTTCCTCAGCATTATTCAAACTAACTATGAGGGTACATTCTGTGTCTGTTTGTAGCGTAATGAAGTCATGCATAGTCATGCACACATTTCACAATCCCTCATAGTTTTGTCTGATTGGTTACACTGATGTAATGTACTGCTTAGTGTACTGCAAAGTGTCTCATGACCTTAAATGTCAGCTCTGCAGTAAGCACTAAAATACCAATATTATTAAACACAAATGTACATGTGTAGACACAATTCAGTAAACAAATATCCTTATTCATTCCTCATGCATTACACGTAGTGTGATAAATGGGTAATATGGATTTGGCTAGTTCATCTGAACTCAAATGATAGTTCAAATGGGTCATATCAATCACATTGACATAGAGAACATTTCAGGTGAGCCGGGCCCAAAGCGTGCCTCAAATACTCTTTCAGCAGCCCCACATCTGAGCCAAAACAGCACAGACCCCTGCTAAAGAATCTCTGCAGCTAACATGCTCCACTGCCTCCATCCAAAACAAATAGATCACTGTCAGTGCTTGTAATTAGGGCTACCTTGAGTCATCCATAATCAAATCTGAAGAAACAAACAGTTTTTGTTGTTGAATTAACCACTGTCTGGAGTTTAGACAGTTATTATGAGTGAAAATCTCTGTGTTTGAGTTTATGGCATTATAGGTTTTGCAAGTGAATTTATAGGCAGTTGAAGGAATAGTTCACACAAAAATGAAAATTTTGTTATCATTTACTCACCCTCATGTCGTTCCAACCCTGTATAGGTTTCTTTCTTATATTGAACACAAAAGTATTTTGAAGAACCAAACAGTTGGTGTCCCCATTGACTTTCATAGTACGGAAAGAAATAAGCGACCATCAACTGTTTGATTACCAGCATTCTTCAAAATATCTTCTTTTATGTTAAATTACTTATTTTCACTTTTCTGGCTCTATCCAGTGAGTATTACACATATGTGATGCCACATGGCCAAAAAAAATATTCCATGTGGAAAGGAACCTTTAGAAATGCAATATAAACCTCTGATGATATACATTTTTAAATTTGTGAGTCACTGACAGATGTTGTATTTAGTACATTTAGTGGCAACTGTTTAGGACTTTTCAGACCTTGTCGGCAGTGTTGTGATTGGTGACTGCTGTCCTTTGGGCATTTTTAGCTGAAGAGGCAGAATATGGGATGAAGGTATGAGAGGGCATAGTGGGGAAAGCTGATGTGTGTGTGTGTGTGCGTTAATGCACCTACAGAGAAAAAAAACCCTGCAGAGCTGGTTTGCAGTTAGCAGAGAGAAATCACTAAGGCATTACTATCATTTCTACACTCGTTAGAGCTGTCATTTTAAATATGAATAAACTGAGTGACACAACACATAGAGGGAAAAGCCACAGATGTTTAGCATTTTACAACATCACCCTGAATTTTAAATTGCTTACATTCCACTCAATCTGTCAACATGAGCGCTCGTTTTCACTCACCTTCTTCTCAGCACCCTCGTGCCGAATGTGTGTGTGGCCATGTTGCTGAATGTCCGAGTGTCTTCCTCCTGAGCCATGCTGCTCCAGCAAGTCTGGTGGTGGGGACACACTGCGGCCCTGAGGGTCCACCCATGTGTACACATGATTGGTCACGTAACCACCTGGGATCCGTCCCATAGAACAGACCGACATGGAGAGCTTCTTAGAGCCTTTCAATACCTGTGAAGAGAAAACAGATGGATGAGGACAAGAAAGGAGGGAACAAGAATGTAGAATGAAGAGGAAATTAATAAATAAATGATTGTCCCTCTCTAAAAGTTATTTCTGTTTCAACATTAGAGATTTAATAACACCTCAAAATAAAAACCTCAAAATATAAAAATAAAAGCTAATTTAAAATATTAATAAATACTAATAGCATATAAATAATACCAAAGTAACACTGGCTAATACTAGATTCAAATCTATAAGATAGGATAATAAATAATTTTAATTATAATAAAATAACAATACAAACAATACAAATAAAAAATATATAAATCATTTATAGATTGATTTTATTGAAAAGGGTAAACACTTCACCAAAATTCAGTTATAATGTCTGATGAAAATTCAAAGACCCATAAAATGTTTACGTGAGCAGAAATTACACACTATAGCTTTAATACGAAAGGTGGGTTGTATACCTCAGCTGTAATTTTCTCCTCCTCAAGACTGCACAGTGATTTGACCTACTGTAGAAGTGTTTCTGCGTTCATGGCCTGCAAGAGCCAAACAAGTCCAATAAAAGATCTTACTGACTCTAGTGCAGGTCTCTTGTGGATTGCCTCAAGTCATGTAAATCAGTCCCACCACCTCCCTGTACTGCTATCATCTCTAGAAATGTCCACAGACATCCATCTCTGACATTTAATATGCTTTATAGGGACAGAGCCAGACGTCTCAGTGGGGTTGGGAGATGTTTTTTCAGTGCGACTGCAGATACAGACACCACCTCCCTGCACTGAGCAGAAGGTTCAGACATAGACCAGATTTTGAAGTCCCTTGGAAAGGTTGGATAAAATCACTTAGAAGTATTTCCAACAGTATTCGCAACTCTGTGTTTGGGCTTTCTCAAAGCAGACAAGAGGAGGACGGGAAGAAAAAGAATAAAGAGAAAGACGGGTATAGAAAGACAGGGTTGCCTGAGTCAGTGCTACAGAGAGAATATGAACAGTAGCCACTGATTGTCCTTGGAGAAGCTCGCTGACACTGACTTCAAATGATCAAGACAAAGAGGAAGCACTACAAAGATTATGAGTAAGAACAATTAGAGACATATGTGAAACATGTTGATCTTCAGAAAGCTTCTCAAAAGCATTCACTGGCATAAATGTATGAGCAGACAGAGCCACGCAAGTGAATGAAATCCCTCTGGCTCGCTCACAGAGAAGCACCCATGTTGGTCATTTACATGGATCTACATAGATTAACATAAATGTTTAATTGGAGCAGAACAACACATTCAGTGTTGCTTTTTCTGGTGCTGCTGTTGCTGCATGAATTATGAACAATGGCATGTGTGTCCTGGTTTAAAACTGCACTCACAAACACTTTTGAGCAAAGGTAGGCAGGGGGCTAAAAATATGAGCACCAAACCTGTGAAACCGCGTGGAGCATTTCATCTGCAGCCACTGAATGGAGCACTTGACCAAATGTGGTCAGCTACATAACAACACCTCAGTGTGCAAAAACAACCGCACGGACAGCTAGCAGCGCTACTGAGCAGATCTCTTACATAACAGACAGTATGTGGGGAGTTTATAGCCGCTGAGTAAGAGAGACGGAATAGGAGAGAGACTCAGTGCTGTGTGGATGTACAGCGGATGAGTCACGTTATTCTATCTTGAGAAAGAGTAAGAGGGTTCAAAATGTATTTACTAAAATAACTGGCTTTTCAGATGTCAGAGATTCATCATTTCATCAAACCTCAAACATCGAACTAGTAAACCTTACTAGAGACATTATAAGGAGAAGAGACTTACTACTCGAATATATTTGAAATAGAAAATAAAGGAGTGCTAAATATGGCAGCTGTAGTAGTCCGACTTACAGCTAAATAAGAAAAGCAATCCTCAATATGGTGACTGTAGGAATGGATGTACTGTCTAACAGCTAAAAGAAGTTTGGTAAAAGTTTGTTTATTCTATAATATGAATGAGCATTAGCTGAATCAAACTGAAAATACTGCTAACACAGCACAACAATTTACAATATAAAAAAATGTTGTCTAAATTTTATTCCCAATTTATGGAAGTGGAACATGATCTTGACAACCAATTTTGGATATTTCAGTGTTTCCCCATTCAAGTAGATTAGAGTGTTTGCATGACTAGATATAGTTACCAAGATGGCCACGCAGTGGACATTTAAAAAAAACTTTTTACATGAAAGTATGCTGGAAAAGAAAAAGATTTCCAGAACAATATTAAGCAGCACAACTGTTTTCAGCATTGAAAATAATAAAACATTTCTTGAGAACCAAACTGGAATGATTTCTGAAGGATCACGTGTCACTGAAGACTGGAGAAATGGCTGCTGAAAATTCAGCCTTGCATCACAGGAATGAATTACGTTTTAAATATATTTTAAATAATAATATTATTAAATTATTAAATATTATCGTAATAATATTTCAAAATATTTCAGTATGCTGTATTTTTTGATCAAATAAATGCAGCCTAGCAAAAAATAAATATACTAAAATGTATTTCAATATATTTATTTCATGCTAAGTCTACTACAAATACATTTACATATTTATGTACTTAATAAAATACCCTGCAATTGTACTTTTAGTAAACTGGTATACTTAAATTTTGCTAAATTGAAACAACTTATTGTGCAGAAGTAGTTCTGAAGTCCAACTAAAGATATACTGAAGTATATTTGATTGCGCTAAAGTGGAACTACTTCAAGTATACTTCTGGTACATTTCAAATATTTAGCATTTAAAGACCAATTTTATTCGAAAACCATACAATCCTCATCAATAGTGACATTAAAACACATTTTAGGCTTAATGTTAAGATAAACTGGTATACTTAAATTTTGCTAAATTGAAACAACTTATTGTGCAGAAGTAGTGCTGAAGTCCAACTAAAGATATACTGAAGTATATTTGATTGCGCTAAAGTGGAACTACTTCAAGTATACTTCTGGTACATTTCAAATATTTAGCATTTAAAGACCAATTTTATTCGAAAACCATACAATCCTCATCAATAGTGACATTAAAACACATTTTAGGCTTAATGTTAAGGAACGTGCATTGTGCACAGATAGTACTCCAAATAAAGTTTAATTATAATTTTTATATCAGCAACATGTCAGTAATTTATTTGAACTAGGCCTATACGTAGTATGAAATAAATGTCTTTACATTTGACTAGGGGAGCATAAAAGATTTATTTTAAAGGGGTCATATGATGCGATTTCATTTTTTTCTTTCTCTTTGGAGTGTTACAAGCTCTAAAACACCATTCACCATTCAAGTAGGTAGGAACTGCTTGAAAATACCTGGAGGCATTACCAAAATGGCCACATCCATGATTTGTCTTAAAGGGACACGCATTCACAGCCTCCCAGAGACAAAACACCTCTTTAAACTAATTCTTCAAACTTCAGCAAGAAAGTAACACTCAAAAAACAAAAAAGAGGGAGACATAGGCAGATAGGAGAGAGAGTGAGAGTGAAAATGAGGGCGTCTGACAGCTTTAGTGAATAAACCATAAGCCAGTGTCTCTTCATAAACCATAAGCCAGTGTCTCTTCGTCACAGAAGCAAAGGACACACCTGACATTTCTGTGCTGAGCCTCAGCAGACATAGCCCTCTTCCGATAAGAACGTGTAACAATCCTATTCCCCGCTCCTACCCGACCAGACGCCAAACTGAGACCTGTGCTGACCTGGATATAATGAGTGGTGACAGAGTCGGCGATGACTAAACAATGGCCTCACAGCCTTTAACACGGATGGGTCTGCTTACTCATTCTAAGCAATGCAAATCTGCCGCCACAGTCGCAAACACTGAAAGCTGACAGTAAATGGATTTTAAAATTAAAATGGTGGAAAGGTTACAACCAAAATGGTCAAGGTTTGACTAGTTAGCATAGAATGTTTGCCCCTGCAGGCAGATTATGTAACTGCACCATTATTGAGCTAAAAGGTATCTTTTTTTAATTGACGTCCATTTACAAATGTCCATTACATTTACTGTTTATTCTGATGAAACAAAATTCGCAATTGTAAGTATATAAATACACACAAATTGCATTGATGTTTTTTTCAGTCTGCCCAATTTTATTCACTGTTCAGGACAGTCACTAATGCAGGGTTTGAAGGGACTACGCATGTCTTGTGCCCCATCAGCCAATCAATATTGTAGTGATGTCATTTTTACCACTAGCTTCAGAGTTATTATGCTGCCTTCAAGTACAGCAGGGAAACTTGTCATAATAAAGCCCAAATCTTAGGTGCATGTCACACATTCAATTTGAAAAGATAACACGTAGCCTAAACAAAACAAGCGAATACTGTATATTGTGAACATTAAACCCAAAAATGACTACATCCGAATTCAAAATGATTCATTTCTATCCGTTATGTACACATGGTATCAAACGTGTTTGTGAAACATGAAGCAAACCATGAAAGACAAGTATCTAACTTTACATCAGGGGTGTATTCCAGAAAGCAAGGTTAACTTACCATCTGCTTAACCCTGAACTCTCGGTGGATTAACCCAAACCTTGCTTACTTGAGTTATGTTGGTTCCAAAAACGAGTCCAGGAGTAAGTTCACTCAACCCAGAGTAAGTTCCTGGTTAACACGCAAGACATTCTCAACAGAGCTATGAATCGATGAGTCACTATGGAAACGAACGCTAAGAAAAAGTGCCAAACTACTTATTTCTTCTTCTTCTGTTCAAAGGCCATTTGCATACTTGGTTTATATCGCCACCTAACTGGTGGTTGTGCAATCATTTTTCTTTTTTTCCGTTTAATCTTTAATCCTTGAGAATAAGAATTATATTGTTTGTTTGATGCTAATTATAGAATAAGTCATATCAGATATGTATTTTTATTACAGAAAATGCCGATCCATGCTGTGTGAGATGATAATAAAAATAAATAAATATAATAAACTAAACATTACCTTGTCATAATAGTGTTTTATAAATTATACAGATATTATATTATGTAATTATAATATATATATATATATATAATATTATTCTAATATATTATTATTCTTATATATTAGCTTATAATATATTACTTTCACTGTCACTGTCCATGTTGAGAGATGAGGCGAGGACTCAAAGATGCAGTAAATGGGCTCTTTATTAATAACAAAAATAAACAACTAACAAAAGCTACCCCGAGGGGAAAAACAGGCAGGAACTCTGGTGGCCATCCTAGGCACCCAGGCTGAAGACTGTGACATTACTTATATTAATTAGTGCTTTACAATTAACATATCAACCAACTATATATATATATATATATATATATATATATATATACCGTTCAAACTAGGCTGCTTATGTTGAAGTGTTTGGGATGTGGCTTTTAATGATGAGACCTTTTTTGTAATCAGGCTCTCAAAAAGTATATAACAATTTGGATATAGATTTATCGGCCAACATATCGGTTATCGGCTTTCAAAAATAAAGAATAATCGGTTATCGGTATCGGCCAAAATTTTCATATCGGTGCATCCCTAAACGAAACAGTACAGGACTGCAAACACAGGGAGACCAAGTAGGGCAGGTAGTGAGGGAGACACAGGTGGAATAACTGAAACAATAATGAGGTAACAAGATGGGCGGGGTCAGACAATGGACAGGAGAAAGCACATGGCACCAAACAAACGACACAAGCCATGTGCTTACACAAACACACAGTGTCCTCTGGTGGCCATCCTAGGCACACCAGCTGAAGACTGTGACAGTTATTTAATAATTTACGCAATGGGGTTTTTCTCTCATGAGAAAAATAAAAAAGGGAAAAATAATTGAAATGACGAAGAGATCTCATTTGTGATATTACATTTTCAAAAAATGATGATAACCCAGGGATTTGACTACAGATGTGGCCCATCCTCTGGGCTTTATCTGAGCTTATTCTACTCTCAGTCTGTCTCCTTTTTGCATATCAATCATCACAACTGCAAATAAATGGAATCTACAAACCGGCTGTTAATATAGCACAACTGTACAGGTATCCCATAACACTGTACAAACTGCAATTAATGATGAAACACTTTGAATCTTGTAGGTGACTTTTCAGGTTGAAGTATAAAGAGATACCATAAAAAGCACTGTAATCCAGTTTTACGAGGATTAATAATTAAACACAATGTTTTCTGTCGCAGTTTCAGTGTCCTAAACCACAGGGATCTGTGGACAGTTTCGGAGCAGCCCGTAAAAGCTTCGCAATATGTGCACTGGGAAAAATAATTGAAATGACGAAGAGATCTCATTTGTGATATTACATTTTCAAAAAATGATGATAACCCGGAGATTTGACTACAGATGTGGCCCGTCCTCTGGGCTTTATCTGAGCTTATTCTGCTCTCAGTCGGTCTCCTTTTTGCATATCAATCATCACAACTGCAAATAAATGGAATCTACAAACCGGCTGTTAATATAGCACAACTGTACAGGAATCCCATAATACTGTACAAACTGCAATTAATGATGAAACACTTTGAATCTTGTAGGTGACTTTTCAGGTTGAAGTATTGCTTTGTTTCCAGATTTATGTTCATAAGATATTCAGTAGCTACTTATTACATTTGAATGGACGGACATTTTGACCACAAAGAATAAACACATTTGCAACTAAAACAAACAATTATTTGCATTGCAGACTGATGCATTATTATTTTAAAAAGCTAGCAGGGCTGCACAATTAATTGAAAACCAAAATCATGATATGGCTTAGGGAGATAATAACATCGCAACGGCGGTGATGAATAAAAAATAAATATATACATATCAGTGGCATGCAGCGGTGTTCTGAAATGAGGAGGCAAAGTCCTCACATTTAAGTTTTTTTTCTATTATTAGTAAATGTGAATTCATGTCTAAGTCACATTTTCTTGGTTAAATAAACAAAGTATAAATCTCATCATTTTAGTGTTTTTAAGCATTTTACATGTATTCTAAAATAATAACTCAGAGCAGTAACATTTTGAAAAAATATATATTTAATTTAAACAATTATATATTTTATTTATGAACTGATGTTCAGCAGTTCTTTTTCATAATAATCTTATTTCTGGAACATCAGCCATTAGAGCTTGGTGAACTGGTCAGTGGTCACAGATGCGGAGAAGTTCCTTTAATTTTAATAAGCTGATTTCTCACTAAAAAAACCCTCAGATTATGTTTTCAGGCCATTTGAAGTTTGATTTTGACTTGACAAAATGGTGATGTATATATAAGTGTGTGAGTTGTTTACTAACTTGCTTTTTTAATCAGTCTTCCCATTAACGCCATTATATTCATTATATATATGTTCATCCAGACTGATTCGTGAATGCAGAACAGACACGAACACAAGAGTTGGGATTTATCGCATGAACCAATCACAGCCAAACATAACCAGTCATATCCAATCATATCGTGATGGAGGCATTGCGTCCTCTCACGTGACAGCTGTTCTTTTTCATAATAATCTTATTTCTGGAACATCAGCCATTAGAGCTTGGTGAACTGGTCAGTGGTCACAGATGCAGAGAAGTTCCTTTAATTTTAATAAGCTGATTTCTCACTAAAAAAACCCTCAGATTATGTTTTCAGGCCATTTGAAGTTTGATTTTGACTTGACAAAATGGTGATGTATATATAAGTGTGTGAGTTGTTTACTAACTTGCTTTTTTAATCAGTCTTCCCATTAACGCCATTATATTCATTATATATATGTTCATCCAGACTGATTCGTGAATGCAGAACAGACACGAACACAAGAGTTGGGATTTATCGCATGAACCAATCACAGCCAAACATAACCAGTCATATCCAATCATATCGTGATGGAGGCATTGCGTCCTCTCACGTGACTTTCCTCCATTCATTCTCAATTACCCCCCAACAAACCCACCGCAGGCTTTAGGGGGTCTGTTAAAACTCAATGAGCTCAGGGGAGGCGAGAGAGAGACGCGGTCTCCCGCTGTAACTTTACCTGCTTGGTGTTGCTGTTGCACAGATTTACTTTAGAAAATTGTGTGATTTATACGCTTTTTGTCATATTTTGTAATATTTGCATTGTTTTATTTTCGTAGTTTTTTCTCATCCAAATTTTTCAGGACACAGTGCCTCCCATGCATCCTTGGAGGAAATGCTACTGATTCATTTATAATAAAATAAATATATGTACTGTGTGTTTTATAGTGAAGTGGAGCACTGCATTAATTTACATACAAGCAGCTAATGGTGCTCCACAAAAACTACATCTCTGCATCTACTCTGTTTTTGGTTGCTTATAGATTGCATTTGGGACCCCAAACATCTTCCCAAACCTAAAGGATTTAAATGCTCCCTATGGTTTCCCACCAAAATGCAAGCTTGATGGTTTAAGGTTTGAAAATGATGACATCAATACCATAAATATTAGTATTATAATTTTGCAGTTGTACTGTTGAAAAATTGTTGTTGTTATTATTGCATTATTTTCTTATATTTTTTAACAGTGAATTACAACAACAATATTTCTTATTTTAATATTTTATTATTATTCAAATTAAAATATTATTATTTTTTGAACGCAACCTAGAGATTATAACAACATATTTTGAAATCACAATTTTTCCAGAAAAATAATTTCTCTAAAATCGTGCATGCCTAAAATCTTCAGTGTATTATTATGTTAACACAGACTTTTTTTTTTTTGTATAAATAAAATGTGACAATCCTGGTTGGCCAATTTGTAGGTCAGTCCAGTGAGTCCAGAATAAGATGCAACATGGACAAGCGTGCCTTAAAGTTAAAGGTCATGTCATCTTCCATAAGATATCATGTTAACAACTCTGATATTGTCAAATCAGCTTAATTCACACCTCGGCTTCATAGTAAACTTCACAGGCAATGTGAGACGGCCAATTCTCACCTCAAACATCTTTATTTAGAAATGCTTACAGGCTGGCACTTTGAGTAAGCATGGTCAATCATTTTTAATCCCTCCATATGGAACCTGCAATCAAGACAGACTGACTCGCTCAATCAAGCTTCACAAACAGATGTCAGGCCCTGAACTTCCGCTATATAAAATACAATATTAATGTAATTAAACAGCTATACTTGATACTGCTGGTGTGATTGACAGAAAGCAAAAAATGTCTGAATAGTGCAAAGCCAAGTGTAGCTGATACAGGACTGAGCTTTCATGCAACGATTTGACTCACATTGTTATTTGCTCTGTGCTTTTTTTAGTTTGTGAATTCAATTCTGACAGGCAAACAAGACTGTGACATGAGTAAGACAGGCAGTACAACAAAGCAAGGACAATACAAAAGAATGCTGCACTTCCCTCAGCAGTCTAACATGAACGCTTGAAAAATAAAAAATAAAACAAACACAGAATGAGCCTGCCCACACAAATAGTCAAAGAGAGAGAGTAAGCGAGCAAAGAGGAGAGGAAAGTAAGAGTGAGGTGGCTGCCTGTCATTGCTCTTCTTCTGCAAACTGTATAAGCTTCAATTGTTATGTAACCTATGATTTAACTCTCAAATCTAGAACTAAAATTAGAGATGATAATAGATTCCACCACAGGCAAATCTCTAACTGGACGTTACAGTTGATAAAACATCATACTTCCAATTCTTTTCACAATGCCTGAGACCAGCACCACAGATCCAATGGGGTGTTTTGAGTCAATTATCCAATTTCCTGAAATTACCTTTGGACACACATGGGGAATGAGAGCAAATGTGTTAAAAAAAGACCAGGATTAGGACCATGTGAAGAGAAGAGAGCAAGTGAGATGGTTTAGTCACACTGCCAGTGGCCGGGTTGGGGTTGAGGCCAAAAGTTAGTACATAGTACTGTGTAATCAAGTGGGCAAGAAAAAAAAATTAAAGATTGATTTTAGCCCTGCTAAAGCCAGTAACTCTGACTGGGACTCTGGCCAAAGATTTTTCTGCAGGGCTGTGACTCTGGTGAAGGACTTTACAGGATGAGAGGAGGAAGGGGGAAAGCAAATGGGGCTGTTTGGTACAAAAAAGGAGTCAACACTGTAAAAATGAAAAGACCAACTGGGGCTCCTCACACTGCCACACTGACAGATACCTGTAAAGCAGCGATTCCCCACCAGAAGTATGTAGGGCAGTCAAACCATCCTTAATGTATTTTAATACTATTATTCTTTTAGTTTGTATACATATCTTTATTTATATTCAGTATGTCCCATTTGGTTTTCACTGGGAACGTTTCTGCATGATTAAAAGAACAGTCAGAAATGGTAAAAGACCAACAATTACATATGCAAGTGCATCAAACATGTCCCTTATAACGGGTCTTCGTTTTTTCAGTGAATCATTTCAGACTCAGCAGATCCAGAAAAGATTTCTTACGACGTGAAATGTTTAAAACACTGCCAAAAACACACGTTCACTCACACACACTAAGACAGAGATCACACATCACCTTTACTGCCTCTCCATGAGTGACTCGGTCAAACACCATGTTATTGACTTGCACGATCTGGTCTCCAACTCTGAGCCCCTCTCTCTCAGCGGATGATCCCGGCTCCACCAAAGACACATAGATGCCAACTCCATGCTCTGACCCACCCCGTATGCTGAATCCCAGGCCTTCGTGGCTCTTGCTCCTTTTCAGCGTAACTTGGCGGATTTCATCAGGCGCTTCCTGCATCGGCGCTGGCGCTGTCCCCTCAGCCGCGGTGCTGAAAACCAGAGCCTGGCGCACGGATCCGTGACTGGGACCGGCCTGCTCGGACTCGTGCAGAAAGTGCACGGAGGATGCTCCAGCATGCGCGTTCGTGCTGCTGAGGTCTTCCGAGCACTCGTGCGTGACACTGGCCGCCAGCAGATCCGTCTTCAGATAAAGCCCTTCCGATGTGTACTGGTCGAACAGCAGCTGGTCCGAGCGGGGTATGACCAGGCGCAGCATGGGTAAGAGTTGGCGCTTGTTGGCTGTGTTGAGAATGACTTTGAGAGTCTGCACGAGATCAAAGACATTGCGTTTGGCGTGGTAAACGTTGAGACAGTGGATGAACTGCTCCCTTTCGAAGTCGTTGAGCAGCACGTTGAGCGTGTTGTGCAACTTCTTGACGTTAACGGAAAGCGCGCGGCCACCGGAGCCCAGGGAGTTCGAGCCCGACTTGAGAGAAGCGCGCTCCAGATCCGTGCTCATTCTCGGACACCTCAAAACCACAGGGGGATTTCACATCAGGCATTAGGAACAGAGCACGGTCACTGCCTCTTGCTAAAAACAGAAGCGCACCGCGATTCGTGCGTTAAACCAGTGGTGAGAGCAGCCATGCTGGGTTGAGTCTTCAAACTAACAACGCAGAATAACTAGTGCAATGCCGTTTCGAAACTTTTGATTATTAATGAAGTTGGTTTACTAATCACTTTGAATAGTGGAAAAAGTACACTGTTCTTCCAAAGGCAAACAACAAACCCGAATTAAGTCCCGCGAGGATTTGACGTCCGTTATAGTGACTTTAATCCTTTTGGGAACACACTGTGCGATGAGAAACGGGTGGAGAGACGCGTCCGGCTCCGCGAAAGAAACAAAAACACAGCAAGAACGTTTAAAGTTTGGCAGCTGCGCTCAGAAGAGCAGCGCGTCTGGTCAGTGCGGCTCGCTCGGATTGCTTGTCGCTACTACTGAGTCCGTAGTGAGATACCGACACTGCGCTCTGGAGGAAATGACGCACGCGCGAGGCGCCTCTGTTGCTTAGGAACAAACAACTGTGAGGAACGCATTTAGACAAACTAAACCACATTTTTCCTGTGCGTGAGCTATTTTTAATGTTCAAGGCCCACCGGGTTATTGACGTTAATCAATTGAAAAATAAGTAGTCTCCAAAGAGCATTGCGCACTTAACGTAAAAGTTCTCAAAGGGAAACAGTCGAAACCACAGCCACCTGATTTCAACTTCAGACGAATGTGTCATAGGCAGATCCTCTCAATGTTATTCATTCATTCCTTTTTTGTTTTAAGGGATCATGTACGTCCAGCCTGTCATTGTTTAAAAATAAACAACGATAGGGCGATAACATTATCACTGGCTCTGGCTGTCATGTCCCATGAAATGTTGATTTAATTTGTAATAAATCATTATCTTGTAGCTTAGCGCCTATAGATTCTGCTCAGAAAAATAGTCTGGCCTAGCAACAACCCAGCTAACAGGAGACGTTCTCAGAACGTTGGCTAACATTCTGTCAAGGTTCTCCAAGGTGATCATTCTTTCAGTAACGTTAATAGAATGTTCATTCAAAGTTAAATATAAACTGGTCTTATATAAAGTTACACAAAGTTTATATATGTATTATTTACATTGTTTATGGAATGCATTTGAAACATTTTAGTTGAACATTCGTGGTCGTCAAAAGTAACACTTCCATAATGTCTGTAAAATAATAAAATAAAACGCTCCCATAACCTAGACAAACTGGACGTTTTGAAAGTTCAGAGAACATTTCATAATTTAATGGTAACGTTAGCAAGAAGTTCTTAGAACATATTTATTTTAGTTGACGAATACTGCAACATACTTATGATTTAATATTTAATTAAAAAAGATTAATTTATCAATCTGCAATGAAACATAAAAATTGTATGGCAATGGTGGAACATCCCATTTAGAGATCAAAAATATTTGACCTAGCAAAGCCACAACTGACCAATCAGAATCAAGTGTTCCAGAGAGCCATTAAATACAGAAAAACTTCCAGAATAGTAGTGACCTAAATACATTTTTTAGTAATGACTAATGAAAACCAAACCCGATTATGATTGACATTTTCCTTTGGAACACTTTAAAAAGAAATATCTCGGTGCAGATGAAATTCTAAAGGCCCTTACATTTCAATCTTACAGTTGATTTCTTATCCTAAGTTAAGACGGGGCAGTGAAAGCTGTTTTGAACAGATTTACAAAACGAGGGCAGTGTTTGGATGCATTTATGTGTGTGTGTGTGTGCTTTATTTGAGAGAGTTCCATTTATACCTGAAGCTCTCTAATCCCTTGTGTCTGCCTGGGAAAAGAGAGTAATATCACATCTAAAACACAGCTTTGCTCAAATCAGGGTGGTGTTGTGAGAACCCAACTCTCACAGAGGCTGTGTCTAATACTGCATCTGCTGAGAAAAGCTGCATAATCCATACTGCACATTCATGGCAGTCCATGAATTGTTTTAAACAATAACAATTATCCTTATTATGTAGGCTGTCTAATGTGCTCAAAAGGCAACCAGCAAGGTTTTAGGTCAGTCTGTGGATTTCAGCTGCTGTGGAAGCTCAGTTAAAACACACGTGTCATCCTCTAAGCTCATAAAGAGGAATTAGAAAGGCCTGTCAGCAGACATCCACAACCTACAGATCACCAATAGTCTCATTGAGGGCTATTAATAAACTCATATGGACAGACTGTTGCTCCCTTTAAGGCTGTATTTAACCTCATCCGTTTCTGCATTGACCCAATCCAGTTTTAGTGTAGTGCGTTTTACTGGCCCGACAGCAACAAAGTGCATTTGTTTTGCCAGGGAGACTGTATATATGAACTATGCTAAATAAAATGATTAAAAATATCAATAATACAAATTAAACAAAACAGAGTGCAGCATAATCAAATAAACGTGTACTAAACATTAAAATAAATGACAGCAGCCTCAGTAGTTAAATGACTGACTTAAAATGATAATGAGACTAAACATCTATAGACCCTCTCAACTGAACTTTCTTCGTTCTTCCAGGTGTCCAACCCACTGATTTACAGCCCTTTAAGATGGTGACATTGCAGCAAAAGAGTCAAATTCATTGCTAATTTGCAATTACCGCTCTTGGCATCAACGCATGGTGGCAGAAATTAATGAACAATTAATGGGCCTAAATGAGACAATAGAGATGCTCATTGATCTTTATGCACTGTATAAGTGAATACACTTCAGCTGTAAGTCACGCATAACTATGACTCACTTACCAAAAGCACACATACACACTCAAAAGTGCTCCAAAATGTATGCCAGAAATTCAATTAAGTGCTAAAATACCAAATATCTTCCCTTGTCCTTTCTTTCTCCGTCCGTGTACGCGTGTTTGTGAGAGTGATTTAATGAAGCTGTGTGGTTGGGTTGGTTTAACCTAATTTGAGTAACTCCTGTTCTCTTGGCTTAAGATTCCCCATGCACCATCATAGTTGGCTGTTTTCGGCTGTCTGCTTTCTTGATAAAGAGTCCAACATTATCTTTTGAGTACAGAGCAAGTGATGTACAGAATAAACAACTAACTTTTATGACGGGTTGCTCAGTCAAGGCCATTAAATTGCAGCCGTTGGCTGTGCTACACAAAGACCCAAATACAGTTCAGAAATACAGTTCAGTTACAACTGACAGAAGCTTGTTTTGACGCTGAAACATGTTAAACGGTATAACTCCCTGACACTTATACAACAGCTCATAAACACGATGCCAAATTTCACTCTTTGACAAATAAAAATCCAGGAACAGAAGGTAGGAGGGGAAGAACTGATCGGTAAACGTTGGGTCAGAATGCGGTACGGCTTTGATTAATAGCAGAATGTTTAATGGGAATTGAGGGAAATGTGCGTCACGCTGGGCTCTGCCAACCCCATAATTACAGCAATATAAAAGAGCAGAGGGATCGTACGCTGCAGTGCCATGCCCAAGTGCCCGGTCTGACAGAGCACACCACGCCTTTAAACACTGCATTACAGATACCTCGCTGAGGTGTATTCAGCTCTCACTACAGGACAAGGGTGATTTAAAAGCCATTTTATGACATCTGACCAAGTCAGAAATAAAATCTGCCAGCGGTGTGTATTGTATGGGTGTGATGCAAGTTAAATCATCTCTTTTTCTGCACTGCTGTTCAGTTTGTATATGATAGATATGTCAGCTGCAGGTTAAGAAGAGGTGGGTGGCAATGATGTAAACTAAAGCAAGCATCCCATGGAGCATTATTTAAAACTTTGGATTTGGCTTCTAGCCGCCCTGTTTTGTGATCTCAAAAAGTACCTGAAATTCTCACTTTTCTATTAATATTAAATGAACTCACTCTGTAAGGCGAGCCAGGAGTTTCCAGTTGGCATCTAATTTAGACAGAATTTGGATGTTCTGGTACCATTATACGTAATATATTTCAGACATCTTAAATTCCCTAATGATATTATTTTCCAGTTAAAAGCACTTAAAGACTGCTGTAATCTCATTAAGTAAATGGAAAAATAAATCAAGGAAAAGGTTATGGAAAATTCACATTTAGAACAGGAAAAAAAATATGGAGAGGAGGAATTATTTTGATTTCAAGTTTTAAAATGTATGCTCAAAAGTTATTGTGATCGTGTTCATTGAGACAGCAGTTAGGCACAGACACATTTTGGCATGAAGATAAATACTGTCATTTTTAACAGATGGACCCCTTGAGACTGTCGATGCACATGAGAAAGTTCTTATTCACTGAAGGCTAATACAGCCACTGTTGATGTTTAGAGGCTGTGTCAATCTGTTGATGCCCCACTGATGCTGTCTGTATCCCGATGAGCAAAACTTCGAGGGAAGATGCCGATATTTCCAGCAACATGTCCTTCTAACCACTCATCATTCACTGCAAAATGGAAAAAAATACTTGTCTTACTCCATCACTTGTGTGTAACATTAATAACAAAAAGATACCCCTGTGTTTATGTACCTTCACTCAGAATGTCAATTGTGTCGCCTTCACTGAATTCCAAATCTTCTGGGCCTTGTGCATTGTAGTCATACAGTGCCACCATCTGATAGAGAATGGCCCTGTTGGCCAGAGGTTCCTCGTTCTTGGGACAAGATGGATAAAACAGGTTGCCAAAATATAAAAAATTGCATAATTGATTCATAATAGATCAAAGTTCATGGAGTTTAATAAAAGGGTAAAGCATTTATAGGTTGATTTCCTCAAATGGTGTAAACACTGTGACTGTGCAAGCACTAGCTCAATCACTGGAAGACATTTTTGGCAAGATAAGCTAACCAAACTAGAATTTTGCAATTCTGTTTGGTGACCGTAGTGGTACAAAAATTATATTAAAGGGATAGTAGACCCAAAAATGAACATTTTGTCATTATTTTCTCACCCTCGTGTCGTTGCAAACCTGTATGAGTTTCTTTTTTATGTTGAACATAAAAGAAGATATTTTGAAGAATGCTGGTAATCAAACAGTCGACGGTCTCCATTGACTTACTATGAAAGTCAATGGGGACCAACAACTGTTTGGTACTTCAAAATTCTTCATAATATCTTCTTTTGTGTTCAACACAAGAAAGAAACTTATACAGATTTGGAACGACATAAGGGTGAGTAAATAATGACAATTTTCTTTTTTGGGAGAACTATTCCTTTAAGTCACCGATAGCTGTCAGTCAAAAATGGCAATTAGTTTACCTGACACCAAATTTGGGCACGTCCGTATTCAGCCACACCCTCCAGGCTATCCAGTCTTTCATCACCATTTAGTGGTGTTAGTGCTCTGTTGCCATTCCTTCTGTGTCTGTGAGAGGAAGTAGTAGTATGTGTTAGAGATGGTGTGGGGGTTTGTACAATTAAAAAATGTGACCAGACTTCTAACATACTTTAAAGCTGGGAATTTATGGCAACTAAAAGTGGGTCAAGCAGACTGCAGGTCTGCGATATTACCTGAGGCGAACATTCATTGCAGGCTGTCCTAATTTCTCAGCGATTTTGTCTTGCAGATCCCGGAAAGAAGTTTCTAAAGGCACTCTCAGAGCCATGGTGTATGTATAGTGCACCTTGACTATGACTGATCCAGACTCCTGAGGTGAAGTTTGGGCCTGAGAAATTGGGGCGGGGGGGCACATCTGAGGTTACAGCGGAGACAACTGAGAGCTACATATGATCAGTTCACTGGAAGTGTAAGCCAAGTGAATATGAAGTTACAATACAAGAACTTGAAAAATGAAAGTATTTTCCCCCAATTTCAAATACCCCTTTTCCCCATTACAAAGTTCTATCATTCGCACAAGGTATTTGCATATTCAGATATAAGTTTTGTCACAAGGTAATCTGCCAGACAGTGGCCTCAAATAGTCCCCTTTTCAAATTTTTATCAGCTTTCTTTTGCTCCCTTGGGTGTTTTTCTGACTGAATCAGGCCAAATCAAAGGCCTGCTGCCTCAACACTCCACTCCACTTCATGTCTGAGTCACAAAACTCATTCAAAAGATCTCATCTCACACAAAAGATCAACCATGACGGTCACTGCATTAATCATGCTCTGCTTCTATTTCCATCTACAGTACATTATACTGTCAGAAATGCTGGCTTACAGGCTTGACAAATTGGACAGGGAGATAAAACGAATTTGCAGAAATATATAAGATACAAGCACAGAGGATGCAACCAAATATGTTAATAGACCTGGGGCCTTATTTATCAACAGTGGGCATAAAAGTTTCTATATTTTGTCCTTATATTTACACACATTCTTACATATAAAGATAAGTTGGTAGATCCCACACTTTGCGTGAAACTGTTCTTACGCACACATCTGTGCATACGCACTGTTGATAAATAAGGGGCCTGGTCTTTCAAACCATGTTGAAAGAGCACAAATCTGTTCCCTTTAATTCAATGAACAAATCATTTTAATAATTTAAGTTTATTGTTTCAAAGACACTTAATATTCCATAATATCATTGATTATTGAACAAAACTTGAACTGAATTGAGCTGAATAATGACGCTATTCTAAAAGCTTTTACACTTAATACCGTGCAGTTGCTTTGAAACAATCTCAACTGTATTAAGGGCTATATAAAGGTAAATTCTGGCAAAAACGGATTGTGTGGGTAAAATAAAACGTTGGAGTTTCCATTCTAAAGGCATCACTGCTTTGTCCTGCCACAAGGTCAGCATTCTTTCATCATTTTCAAGTGTGTTTCGTTAGTTACTCACCTGCTGTGTAGGGACGCGGGTGGAGTTGCCGGTTGTAGGAGGAGTTGTGTGGGTAGCACCGGCATAGGAGGGGTGCCGCTCTACAGGAGAGAGGATGAAACTTACATTCTTCAGAATACCAGTACAGTCATTTTTGCTGTTTATTTTTAGGACAGTTAAAGGAGAGACAGGAAATGCACATAAGCGGCACATACTGTAAGTGTATCACGCAACATGCTGGAGCATGTGCTGTATTTAAACAATGCCAGTGCACTTTTGACATCATCAAATATTATAAAAGAGAAAGTTTAGAGATGATATTATCTTTCATTTTTTATGATAATATATATTTATGAAATAAAAGAAAACACACACACACACAACAACAACAACTTTAGTCATTAACAAACAGTTTCAGTGTGAATGCGTCTGTTTTATCTGAATTATTTTCTGTACCTAATGAACGTTGAGATGGAGCTTGGGGTCGATTTGGGGGTTTTAGGGCTGGTGGATGTGGGATGCCATTGGCGAGTTCCTTCAAAGAAATATAAAGAGAAAATCACTAAATATGGTACTTTAATTCAGATATTGGACATCAGAGGCTAAAGAATAAGGTCACTGCTAATACAGTATGCCAAGCAAGGAAATTTAGATCCCTTTTTTGCTCAATTAATCATCACATATCTGGCAGAAGTGGTAACAAGAGGCTATAAACTTTTAAACCTTTTTTATTTTCATGATTGCTTTTCTTTTCCTTACAACGATACTAAAAGTAACAGTGTGCGGTGGCAAAGCGCAGTCTTTCCCAAATCTCTGTGGTTTGCAAAGTGTGTAAGCACATTTTTAGACTAGAATTAAAAAGCTTTTAAAGCTGTCTGCATTCATAAAGCTCAACATACTGAATAAGAGAAAAGCTGGGTAAGACTTGGCAAATAACAAGACACTATTAAAAACCATAAAGAACACTCTGTGGGAAATGAAAGAGGTCATAAGGAAGTTAAAAAACAAACAAACAAAAGGACACTTACAATTCGCTTGTTTTTACCCTTGTTTTTCTTGCCCATCGGTTCAAGCAGGAAATTGGGAACCAGACCTCTCTGATATTTTTTAAGTTAAAAAAGAGAAATATCCCAGTCATTATTCTATACTCGGTCAAATGTTTAATATCATATCACACTGATGATGCCACTTCAACTGCTTTTGTGAATGTCAGAAAAATTATTAGAAAGCGAGACTATAATGTCGAAAAACATTCAATGTGCTTCCAAATCAAAACAAATCCTCTGTAACAGTCCATCACATTCTAGAAAGAAAGAGTATCCCACCTTTCCATCAGAAATGACGACTGCCAGTCCGTCCTTGTCATCATCACTGTACAAAAACACTTCTGCTCCTGCAGGCACCGTGAGCTCCCCTGCCCCTTTTGCCACATATGCACTCTTCATTATCAAGTAACGAGAGTCCCTATGCAGGAATAACATATTCAGCTTAATTAGAAATACTTTTTTGTACTTAAATTTGGCATAAAATTAGTACAATATATTATGTCTGTGTATTAAGCTGGTCTTTATATTTTCTGTATATTGAATACTTACTGGCCATCTTCTACCTTTGGCTCATAGTACCCTGGTTTCTGCAGTGACATATATAATCAGTACAGTCTAGTTAGAAACCAAAAGATAGTGAAAAAAGCAGGACAACATTTGACAGGTGTAATATCACAGGTAGTAAATGTACCTGTGGTCTGAGAGGATCAAAACCTCTGAAGTCATCATTTGGAATCAAAGAAGTGATGACCTGAGAGAAGAAAAGTTTAATTTCAGTAAACATTTCTCAAGTAATAGTGTGCATAGTGTTTATGTGCTTAAAATTATTTTTGGTATATAATGGCATGTATCTGCAGGTTTGATTTAAATTTATTAAATACATATATTTCTACAATCTTCAACAGATTTTCAACTGTCCTCAACCAGAGGCTCAGGACCCTGTAGGACTTTTCTATGGTAGGGGGGGGGGGGGGGGG